>NW_026068018.1:3220530-3256603 GCF_014885135.2 Alexandromys fortis
GGAAAAAAAACTGTACAATTATTGTCACACAAAACTAATAAATGAATATAGTTTTAAATTTTCAGAACACTCAATTTCCAGGGTAAACAAAAAATATAATGAATCTGGCAGAAGCTGCAGTAAATAATGTGATATTCAATTTAGTTTGTAATTCAACTACAATATAGCAGGAATAATTTCCTTTCTTTAGATTTGTTTACACTATATATAGTAAGAGAATTTCCTGGAGCCCGACTTCCTAGGTTATTCTTTTGTTTCTATATAAGAATTCAATTATGAACACTTCTTGTTAAAGAAACAATTATTCTACCAAAAAATAGCTTTGTATGTTTTTCAACAATACCTTTGTTTAATTAACATATTTCTATATTAGTTAATTATTAAAATTTTGACTAGTAAAATTGTGTTTTATTTTCTATATTTTAAGACACTAAAGTATATTATTGTCTCCCTGCAAAAATTAGAAATAATAAATATTAGAAGGTAAACAATTTTGACTTTTCTTTGATCAGAGATATATTTATAATAGAGTTGTCTATTTTCCATGTTATTTATTTTTGTTGTTTATATACATTTTCAAGTAATTTAATTGTCTGAAACACTTTTGATTTCTGACTTACAAGGCTATGTAAAAAAAGCACTGTATAGAACAAATCAAAACTCAACATATCTCTTTTATATTTTAAACTGATAATTTTATTGATTCAGTTGCTAAACTTAGATTACTATTATGCTATTATACTATTGATTCAGTTGCTAAACTTAGATTACTATTATACTATTACTATTATAATTGATAGGAGATTAATGTCATTCTACTACATAGGGATATTCAAATTTTCTGGAAAACTTATTTACTAGTATATCATTTCTTATTGTACATTCTTGGCACATTCATTAAAATTCATGTAAATGTTTAGGTTTTATGTAATTTTGTGTGCATGTGTGCATTTATGTTTATAAAGGAAGGTACCTGCATTCCACAGCATACATAAGGCTATTAGAAAACAACATATATAGTCGATCTTTATTCTCTATTTTGTTTGAGACAGAGTGTTTTGATGCTCATTATTATTTCCACTTGTCTTTGTCTCCTATCTTTGAGTGCTGAGATTACAAATGTGAGCTATTTTTACATCTGGTTTTGTTTATTTATTTATCTATTTATCTATCTATCTATCTATCTATCTATCTATCTATCTATCTATCTATCTATCTATCTATTTAAGATTTCTGTCGCTTCCCCACCGCCGCCTCCCATTTCCCTCCCCCTCCCCCAATCAAGTCCCCCTCCCTCGTCAGCCCAAAGAGCGATCAGGGTTCCCTGCCCTGTGGGAAGTCCAAGGACCACCCACCTCCATCTAGGTCTAGTAAGGTGAGCATCCAAACTTCCTATGATCCCACAAAACCAATACATGCAGTAGGATCAAAAACCCATTGCCATTGTTCTTGAGGTCTCAGTAGTCCTCATTGTCCGCTATGTTCAGCAAGTCCGGTTTTAACCCAGGCTTTTTCAGACCCAGGCCAGCTGGCCTTGGTGAGTTCCCGATAGAACATCCCCATTGTTTCAGTGTGTGGGTGCACCCCTCGCGGTCCTGAGTTCCTTGCTCGTGTTCTCTCTCCTTCTGCTCCTGATTTGGACCTAGATGCCCTTCAATGGAAGAATGGATGAAGAAAGTATGGAATATATACATATTAGAGTACTACTCAGCAGTAAAAAACAAGGACTTCTTGAAGTTTGCATGCAAATGGATAGAAATAGAAAACACTATCCTGAGTGAGGTAAGCCAGACCCAAAAAGAGGAACATGGGATATACTCACTCATATTTGGTTCGTATATGGTTTCTAGCCATAAATAAAGGACATTGAGCCTATAATTCGGGTTCTTAGAGAAGCTAAATAAGAAGGAGAACCCAAAGAAAAACATATAGGCATCCTCCTGAATATTAACCTTCATCAGGCGATGAAAGAAGACAAGAGACAGAGACCCACATTGGAGCATCGGACTGGTTTTGTATGTTTTCTTGAGATCTGTACTCAGCTCTTTATCCTCATAGGACAAGCACTTTACCTATTAATCTCTGTTTAAAACTCCGTTATATCATATTTAATGTTTTGAAATTGTAAGACTTTGGAGAAAAGGGAACTCCTGTACATTGTTTAGGATAACTAGCTAATAAAATTCTTACTGTGATAAAGAGGTATAGAAACTAAAAAAAAATCTCACTTATTTGCTACATGATACATCAATCTCACTTATGAATTTAATAAAAATGATTTGAAATCAACATATCAGATAAGTCTGCATTTCCATTTCTGTTGTAGCTTCTGTCATGGCAGCTTCTATAGGAAATTAAACTAAGGCCCAGAGATGGGAGAATAAATAAAGGAAACACACACGTGCACACACCTTATTCAGCTACAGTAAACATAAAAAAGTTCTACCATTTCCTAACAATGGAGAAACTAAGAAGACAGCATATAAGGTGAAATTAGCCAGTTTCAGAAGTATACATTTATATATTTCACATATTCTTACTTAGATATAAGATCCAAAATAAGTGAATAAGTGATACAATCAAAGGAATGTTGAAAATTTTAACTGTCAGAGACTTGGAAATGTTGGAACTTGAAATTGTTAACCAAGCGGCAAGATGTTTGAGTTAGACCAGAGTTATAAGAGTTGAAGCTCATGGTAATTGGATCAGGTCAAACTTTATATATTGTTTATATATACCATAGAATTATTTTTTTCTGGGAATATATAATAATGATACATTAAAAATTAAAAAATAATGTATCAGGAATACATTAAAATATAGTTTTAATATAGAAGTTGTAGCTTCCTTTTTTGGATCAAATATTATTTTCTACTTTATATACCAGTGCAATGACATTAGAATAGTTTAGGATCTATAGTCTCCATACAAAAAAAGCCAATTAGCCTGAATATATTTACATATACATATATTCTTGAATTTTATGTATTGTTCTTTGACTTTATGGGAAAAGATGTAACTACAGGCAAACACTTAAGAATAATTTTAATGATTTTGATAAGACTTTACCATAGATAATACCAAAGAATACTTATTTGGAATAATATTTGAACTGTATATATATAAAAACCCATTGAGAATTGACAGACATCTGTGTTGATGCTTGTGTAATGTGTGTTTGTTTGTATGGGTGTGTTTCTGTTTAGGGTTTGTTTTGTGGATGCACATTCATCAGTTTGTTCAAAACTTTCTAAGGAAGGCTAAGTAGAGTCTTAGTATGACGTTAAAATGAGAGACACATCAGCAATAACCTACGGCTTGAGGTTTTGTTGTAAAGGTAGCAGTAGAAGTTCTCATGAATGTGGCTGAGTTGCATGTTTGGAATATCATGCCTGCATAGATGGAGGTAAGGAAAGGAAAATTGCTTGGATCTTTTCATCCTCAGACATACAGGAAAGGAAGAAATACATACTATAAAAGAAGCCTATTTTGGAATATTATTCTACTTGTGTGAAGGTGTGTTTCATTTATTTCTGCTGCTTTTTTTAATGATACAAAGATGTGTTAATTTGTTTGTTTAAATAAAATTCACCTGGGTTCAGGAGGCTGAGTCACCGACTAGCTGATAGGAAGTGCCAGGAAGAAACTAAGTATAGTGAGGCTGAGCATAAGGATGCCCCCCCACCCTTTTTTTCTGGGAGATGCAAGCTAGGAGAAAAGTTTAACTAATTGCTATTCAGCTTCTCTTAGAGAGCAGAATTTCACCTCAACATTTGAATCCTGAGTTCTATAGGAGGATATAGAATTAGATAAAGTTTCCTTTAGTGACCATGGTGCCTGATGAAACAGAAGTCCTGCCTGAATATGACTACAACCACTGTTGGTCACTATGGAGCTATAATTTTTGGCTGTGATAGCAGTTTCTTATGGTGCAGTCACTGTATTGAATGCAAACAACATAATTCATCAGTTTAAGAGTGTGAAATTATGTTGATTGAGTTTTCTGTCCTGCATGGTTCCTGCAGTCATTAAGTCCCAAAGAAATCACACAAAGGTCTACATTAATTATAAACTGATTGGCCCATTAGCTCAGGCTTCTTATTAACTCATAACTTATATTAGCCCATTTTTCTTGTCTATGCTAGCCATGTGGCTCGGTACCTTATTCAGCAAGGCAGTCACACCTTGCTTCTCTTGTTGCAGGGTCACAACTGCAGACCAAGCTTTCCTCTTCCCAGAATTCTCCTGTTCTTGTCGACCTGCCTCTACTTCCCATCTGGTTGTTCCACCTATACTTTCTCCCTGGCTACTGGCCAATCAGCAATTATTTAAAATATAATTGACAGAATATAGACCATTGTCCCACAACAAAATTATATGCCTCCCAAATTATTTTGTAATTTTAAAAAATTCTAGAATATAAAAATGTGTTATTTAAAATAAAGTCTTTCTGAATACATTCAAGATGTGATTAATCATACTGGATACCCAATTCACAACCACTAACAAAGGGCTTGGTCATATTGGAATGTTGCCAGTTATTGGTATGAGAAGGCACATACACAAGATTAGAGTACTGTGAGACTAACAACAGAAATTGAATTTATTCAGCCACAAACGACAAGGCCACAGGAAATAAACATCTCAAAATTGTGTTGTGAAGAGTGATGGTTGTTAACATAACCTATGCTAAAGTGCTCAGTGGTGTATAGATGATGAAGAAAACTACAAATGGGATTTATAGAATAAAATCATCCAGCAAAAGCTTATTGCTCAAAAGATAATATTGTTAATACAAGAACATTTTACGTCGAGGATGTCAAGTTTTCAGAAGAGCAGAGGACTAGTTCAGAGCAAAGAAATTGACTACTATTATAGGAGGAAGTATAAAGAAGGGGGCATTCTCAAAGCTAAAAAATATCTATTTCCTAAGAAAACTGGATTATTATTATACAGAATTATTCCAAAAGAAAGTACAGTGATGGGGGAATAGAAATATATGCAAATTAATATTACAGAAATTTTTGTAGATTTTCTAATAATGACTAGAAATGTTTAAAAGAAAACTCAGGAAGCACAGATATTGATATGATGGTTGCTTCCTACCAGCTGCTGTGGTTCCTTGTGAATGGAGAGAAGCTCTTTCACTTGTAACCAGTCCTGAAAATGAACTGAGTACATTTATTATATCTTGTATATGCCTTCTTGTTCTGGAGGTTTAGGTGTGCTGTTAAGTTCTTGAATGATACCTCTCCAGGTGATTGTTTAGATTAGTGCTTTGAACTTGCTTCTTAGAACTGCCTTCATTGTATCCCATAAGTCTCATTATGTTGTATAACCACTTTCTTTTAATTCTAGAAAGTATTTCATTTCATTGTTGATTTTTATTTGACCCATTTTTCCCCAGTAGTTAGTTGTTCCGTTTCTTTGAGTATGTAAGCTTTCTATTGTCTCTGTCGTTGTTGATATTCAGTTCTAACCTGTTTTGTTTATATAGGATACAGTGTAATATTTCAATTTTCTTGTATCTGTTGAGACTTGCTTTGTATCCAAGATCATCATCAATTTTTGAGAAAGTTCCATGAATGCTGAGAAGGAAGTATATTCCTTTCTGATTTTGTAGATTTTATACTATTATGATGTGTTAGATTTTGTTTTATTTTTACCATGTTTCATTTTATACTCATCTCTTAGAAACTTATTTATTTTTAAAAAAAGACAGAAAGTGGGTAGATCCAGATGGGAGGAGAGATGGGTAGGAATTGGGTGGAGTAGAGGGAGGGGAAATAGCAAATAGGATATAGTATATGGGAAAAATTTATTTCAATGAAAGGACAAATGTATGCTGAATATGTTATGAACAGGTAGATAAAATCATAATTCCTCTGTACAACATTTCTATACTTTATACAACACTATTAAACAATTTGTTCAATCAAACCAAGCAAATAGAAATTTGTTCTTTGTCCTAATAAATCCATCCAAGTATTTCCTCATTTTCCCTTTTCTCAAAGTGAGTGAAATCAAAGATTTTTTTACTCAGTGAACATAAAATGTTGAAAGAATTTTAGTTTAGTTTGTTCTCAAGCTATCATATTTTATTTAAAATTTTATGTAAAATGTAAATAAAATATTTTTTAAGACTATGAGGTTTTTGATATTTCTACCTTTCACCCAAGGAAAGCTGTTAAAACAAACCATATAGAGAGAGAAATGTTGAATGGATTTGCTTTCAGAGATTGAATAGCTTTGCGTTTAGAGATTCTATGCTAAGAAAGGGAAAATGATAGAAGGTACTCAGTTACAACTAGTATGTACAGTTATAGTTAACTCTGTTCTGAGTGTTGTTTCTTGACCACAGGGACTATTGTAAACCACTTAGGAGACCAATTTAGAGCACACCTTTCCTGTATTTGCCTGTACAGTTTATGTAAATTATATAATTTTCTTGTACTGAACATCAGAGTAACTGGACATTCTGTCAGTCAGTACTTTTGATGGAACGGATGAATAGGTTAAAGCCTTTTGGTCTTTTAGTTTTGTCAGTTATTTTTAAGATTTACTTAGCAAGATATGAGTCTTTTTTTAGTCTATCTATCTTACTAAATATTTTTGGAAACTAACTTGCTAAAAATTCCATTCAGATTGAAAAAACAACAGCAGATTGGCTGTTAATACTTGTTCATTGATTTTTGTTTTGAACAATGATGTATTTTATCAGTTTTAAAACTGTGACTTGTAGATTAGATTTATAACTAATTTATCAGTTTTATGAACAATTTATTGTATTGGAAAAGTCTACATTCCTGTAATTTTGAACAACTATAGTCAAATCTTAAAGGGAAAAGATGAATACTTCAGAGCAAATGCAGCCCTGGAATATATCACCCTCTCTCTAGATTCTGCCTTTTGCCTTTTGCTGGGTCACACCAGAAAGACAGGACAAGGGATGTCAAAAGTGGGATTACTGTTAGAATCACCTCTATTAAGTTTGAGCATTGAGACCCAGAATGGTTTGCTCAGGTACAAGAAGTAAAGGGGACATTGTAAGCAGTGTGAATCTTGTCACATAATTTGATGCATTATATGAGGTTGTTTTTTTAGCAATAAATCTGAAAAAAAAGTTAATTGAAAGATAAGATGATAAAGAGATCAAAACCCTTCAAATACTGAAATGGAAGAGTTTTTGAGGCCAGGAAGCTCAACAAACCATTCACTATGATATGAGAGCATTTCAGATTCCTACCGCCATACACAGAGATGTTTCCAGGCTGCACAATGCTCTATGTGGCAAATTTGGCTGTAACTCAGATAAAAAGAGTGTATGTGCTGCATGCTCATTCTCACAGTTAAAGTGCTGAGCAAGGCTTCTACCTGGCAGCCCCAGTGTTAGCACAAATGGTACGTGTACCATTTTGAAAGTGGAGAGAGGCAGAGCCAACATCCAGAACAGCTGCAATCAAACTGCTTAGCATTTTAAAAACTCTTCAAGACAGTAAAAAATCAAAGACAATACAAGAGGACAGATTCAGACATAAAAGACCTCTAAATGGCTCATATTGTTAGTTAAGGTACATAGACTTGGGAGAGAAGAGAAAGAGTATAGAAAGTCATAAAACAAACTTAATGCTTTAAAAAAGGGGGGGGGTAAAGTTTTTAAAGAGACATTGTACAGATAATTATATATTTAAAAAAATTAAAAATTAAGCCACATAAAAATAAAAAAATAACAGAGAGTCTTGATTCTGTATATTATTGTGTTTTCCTTAAATTTTTTGACTGTAACAGAGCTAACTGCAGAGAGACATTTCATTGTGTGTACTGCTAAGCTAATCCAGCATCTATATTATAAAGGTATCTTGACTTCAAAATTTGGGTCTAAACATATCGTTGATGCTTTGGAAAAGAGGTTCTTCTTTTGTTTTCACAGAGGATGATACCCTATGGATTTCTTCTAGACCAATATGGTATGATAGACTACGCCTCCTAAAAGGTTGCCGTAAACACTCTCAAAAACTTAATTTACTCAACTGCCAACTGAGATAAACCTAGCATGCTGGATACACCATAAAAAACCTGATTAAGAGCACCCCCATAGAGCACAAAGCAGTTTGGGAAAAAAACTATGCCCATATTTTCAAATATTGTTTATAAATGTTCTTTTGTATTCAAAGGGTGACATGATATAGATATAATTTGCACTGGTATGGATTTTGCTTTATTGATATAAATTTAAGGTCAATTTTGTTATATGTATATTTCTGATTTTGATTAAGGTATTGTGACTGTGTAGTTCATTTTAGAAATGTAATGTATAATTAGAAAATTAGGTTGTTAATGGATAATTATTTATAAATGTCAAGTTTGATTTTTTAGATGTGCATAGATACATTTCAAATAGACATTCTTCATATTTTTTAAAGACTACAGAATATGACTTTTAAAATGTTTTAATAACTTAGGGTTTTTCATTACAATGAGACACATCTACTACTGGCAGCACAAAGCTACTTTCTGAAGAAGATGGGCATCAAAGAGGCTCCTTATAGAGTTAGTTAGGGATTTGGGCAAGAAACTGCTTTTGCCTGGGCTGATGCATAAATTGAACATAACTAACCCACAAGAGAGATGACTGTTAAACTTGCCTAGAGGTGAGATGGTCCTTTAGGGTTCCTGTTTCATGAAAGAGTCTGCCAAACATTCTATAGGACACAAAAGAAAGTGATTAAGCTGTCTTTAAAATTT
Organism: Alexandromys fortis; assembly: GCF_014885135.2. NCBI lineage: Eukaryota > Metazoa > Chordata > Mammalia > Rodentia > Cricetidae > Alexandromys > Alexandromys fortis. The sequence goes on from NW_026068018.1 coordinate 3,229,276, forward strand.
CCTGCTTCAAGAAAAGGTCTGCTGGATACTATGGGCCTGTAGGGTTAAGATGGATGGCCCAAAATTACAGAAAAACTTGGAGTGACTGTACAGGCAGTAAGATGTCTCTGTCATTTCTAGAGTCTTGGAAGTTGCTTACTTCTTTTTTACTTAGGAAATATTATATACTTCTGGAGTCTTTGATGGAGTTAAAAATAGATAGATAGTTATAGTTTTCATTTGCTATGATAAAAATAAAATTGATACAAATATTGTAACTATAATTTTTGAATGATACCTGTTTTGCTATATGTAATTTTACTATGTTAAATTTAAAGCCTTCCTTTTTGTTTAAACAGAAAAAGAGGAAATGCTGTAGGAGGTCCTTCTGTTTATGTATTGCTTTCATAGGTTAATCAATAAAGAAACTGCTTGGCCTGATAGGGAAGAAAGTGAGTAAGTTGAGAAGACTGAATTGAATTCTGGGAGGAGGAAAGCAGTGTGAGAGAAAGCCGTCAAGGAGACGCCAGGTCAGACATAAATCTTTCTCAACAAACCACAACCTCATGGTGAATACAGATTATTAGAAATGGGTTAAATCAAGATGTGAGAGTTAGCCTATAGGAGGCTAGAGCTAATGGCCAAGCAGTGTTTTAATTAATACAGTTTCTGTGTAAGCTAGCCGGGCAGCCAGAACAAAGGGCCCCTCTCATTCATCAACAAGGGCCTTGCTTTTGGTGATGTTTGCCAGTGAGGTACTAAATATTATAAGCTCCTTGATACCATCCATATCAGTTAGGTTAGGATGATATGGATAACCATCCATATCAGGATGGTTAGATCCTACTGTTATAAACAATATATTTGAGATATCAAACATGGTGAAGTTTTGCTCATAAAATCTTGGAAACTGTATTACTAGTGGCTTAACTTCATTGGCAGAAGAATTTTTTTCTGTTGCCATCTTTTTGGTCTGTTCCTTTTTGTACCATGAATTTTTTGTAATGCTTTATGACAAATAATTTTTCTTAAAATATATCTCAAAATATTATTCATGAAGTAGGAAAGTTGGCTCAACAGTTAAAAGCACAAATTTCTCTTTTAGAGGATATGAATTAAGTTTCTAGTTTTCACATCGAGCAGGTCATCACTGCCTGTAACTCCAGAAAAAGAAATACCATGTTCACAATATAATACAGTATTAACTATAAGTAAATATCTATACTATATTATATATTAATAGATTAAATATATGTGTATATAAATATTAACCATACAAATGTTAACTATCAGTAAATATAATTTTTTCCTACCAAAACACCTTTAATTCATCAATTTAATAACATCAATTCTTGTTTGAGTATTATTCATCAGCTCATGGTGACCTTGAAGGTAAATTTCTATCATATTTCTATGACTGATCATTTATCCTGAAATAATCCCTAACATGACCTAATCTGACCAATTTTTACATAGCATATGTGACTCAGCTCCTTATGTCTTTATCTGACAATATTATTCTGTAGTGGGGAGGCGAGCAGGCCTGCTTTTCGTCCTGCCCAGCTCCCGCAATGCTAGCTTTACACCTGAAATAACTACACACAAATTGTATTCTTTTAAACACTGCCTGACCCATTAGCTCTAGCCTCTTACTGACTAACTCTCACATCTTGATTAACCCATTTCTATTAATGTGCGTAGCACCACAAGGTAGTGGCTTACCAGAAAGATTCTAGCCTATGTCCATCTTGGGCCGGAGCTTCATGGGGACTGTCTCATTGCTTTCTTCCCAGTGTTCTGCTCTGTCTACTCCGCCCACCTAATTTTCTGCCCTATTAAAAGGCCAAGGCAGTCTCTTTATTAACCAATGAAAGTAACACATAGACAGATGACCCCCCTCCATCATTATTCTCTTTAATTCAAAACATTTACTTAGTAATTATACAAAGTATGCTCCATTTAATTTTTAGCTATTTGAATGTCTATTTTGTGCAATGTTTAACAATAAACTTCCTCATATGATTCCACTTTTATCTAATTTCCTTTTTAAATCAAGGTTCTTAGTATACTGCACAGAATAAGATATTATCTAATAACAACTTATTAACTACTCTGTTGAACTAAGGAGCCTATTCGCAGCACTGTATACCTGCCTCAATATACTTAAATCCAAATCAAAGTGAAATAATTTTGGCTTGGCATTATGTTGTTTAACTTTGCAATTTATAAGTGTACAAGCAAAACAATCTCTATGAAGATCTTCAGCAGTATATATTGGCTTCAGCTTCAAAAAATGCATAGTCATCACCGAAATGTGCTTATCTTTGGCAAAGTACATTTGCAAAAGTCATTTGCTTACTGATAATTTGAAGAATTTTTTTTTAAACTGGTCTTTTGATTTCATGTCTATCATTGAAATCTTTAAGGAATGGTAAGAGCTGTCTACTACCACAGCTTCCTCTCCTGGATTTAGGCTTTGTACCTTTACTGAATCCTTTTCTGTTTCTAGAAAAAAAAAAAAAAACTATAGGTATTTCTTTCACCAATCTCAGTCTGTATTTTATTTCTCAGCTTGACATTCCAGTTGTATTTCCTATTGCTGCCATGTTTGACATATTATGCAGGTGCAGCCCTATAGCAAAGGCACCGCAATTAGTGCATCTCTCAACAAAATTTCATTATTATAATATGTTATTAATAAAAGTACTTTTACATCTGATGTCAAGACCAAGAAGCTAATTTGAAATATTTAACTGAAGAAAATGCAAAAAATATTTTAAAATCATTTGTGCAAGGTAGCTCTCACCTTATGTAACTCACATCTTCACAGATCTGGAAGATTCTCAGTGAGGAAGGTGGTTGCTGAACAAACACGAAGCCTAAATTCTTTTCCATTACTCAATCAAGAGGTACGGGTGGTATATACTTGTAATTTTATCACTAGGAAAGAGACACAGAGAAACAAAAGCAGTGCTGGCTAGTAAGTTTTACTGAATTGATGAGCACTATTTCCTATGGGAGACCCTGTTTTTAAAGCTAAGATGACAAGAATTGAGAGAAACATAATATTGACCTATAGCTTCATTTATTTTAGAGAGAACTGATACACTTATATTATTATCAATCATTATTTCACAAATAAATTTTGGTACTTGTGGCAATTCTACTTTTAAAGGGAAACCATAGAGTTGATTATTTAAATTTTTAAATCACAATTTATATGATAATTGACCATCAAGTAGAATGAAAAATTTAGTAGGTCTTCAGAAGTGGCCAGATTATAAAATAATATTACGTATTTGTTTGATAAATATAATGCAATTTTATTCTATATGTGGCAAAAATAAAAATATGCTAAATACTCTTAACAAAAGTCAAGCAAGCATAAAAATCCAACACAATAATTTATTTAGAGTACTAAGAGGAACCTACAAATAGTGAAAGACAATAATTTTGGCAGCTAGGAGAGTATAGTTTGCACTGTCTAGATATCCAAACACTATGAGTAAATTAGAAAAATCACTGGTACTTTATCTGTTTTCTTTTTTTGTTATTTTGACAGGTTTTATTTTGTAAAAAATTCATCCTTTTTAAATTGTTTTTCTCCTATAGTGCAGTGACTGATGTCTTAGTCTCAAATGGACTTAATTATAACAAGTGTTTCACCTTTGTTCTGTCATCAGAAAAAAAGAGACAGGATGCTTATACCCTCAAGATATTTCTCTCAACAATATGCTTATTGATTGCTATTTATTCCAAGAGTGTATGTTTGAGCTCTTCCATTGATTGGTTTTATTTTTGCTAAAAATGCAAGTGAATAGAATATGGTCCTTCAGGAATGAAACTTGATATTATACACATGTTATTCTTATAACTCTCATTTCAGTACAGTCTTCTCTATGTAATTCCAGATGAGGATACAACATGTCTAAATTCATTGATCAAAAAAGTAAGCCTTTTTAAAAAGGAGTTAGAAACCAGCAAAGCAAATAATGCTTTCAGTCTCTGTCAAACAAACCTACTTTAATTTTTTTCTCAAATTAATAGGTAGAAACTATGGAGATGTAATAAAAAATAGCAACAAACTGCTCTCTCATTCACAAGTAAAACATTTTCTGGCAGTGTCAAATTGCTTACAATGTGACTGTTGAATAATAATTCAAGATAACCGATATGTAATTTAAATTTTGAGGAATCACAAAGAAAAGGAAAACTGGAGATTAAATTAGTTTAATACGAATGTATTCTATTTTTCCAGGTATATGTAAAATATTATCCTTCAACTAGTCTATAAACCATGTTTTGAGATACTTTACTACTTATTTTTCCTCAGACAAGAGAGCTAAGATATAATCTTGGTTTAATATTAACAAAACTTTGAATTATAATTACCCACTATAAATCCACTAGTAATGATAGATTTCCAATAGGTTTCCAAGGCACGCTTCTGAAATGTTGATGCCATAATGTCATTTTGTTATGCTCAGATCATGTAGTCTCCCCCAAACCAACTAGGAGACCAAGTCCTAGATGTAAAAGGAAGAGAGCCTTTATTCTTTCACATATTTACAAACTTGTACTCTCCATGTGTCCAACATAATGGAATAACCAGAGATTCCCCAAGCTCAGTTAGGGTGGGTTTTTTTTTTTTTGTTTTGTTTTTTTTTATAGTGGCAGAAAGGGGGATGAGGGGTTTCTAAGTTTCAGGACCCCTGACTGAACAATTGATTTTGTTAAAATATACTGTATATGTATATTTACTCTTGTTCAAGGTATTGTATCTATATAACTTATCATACTCCAATAGTTGCTAACATCATTCTTTAATCTATGTGACTTAAAATAATGTAAGCCATTCTACCTTCCAATTTTGGGAGCTAGAATTCTAATGTGAGCTTTCCTAGGCTTCAGAATCCTCAAAGGAAAAAATTTACTTTCTAGAAACTCCCCACAGGACAGGGAACCTGGTCTGCTATTGGGCTGATGAGAGAGGGGGAGTTGATTGGGGGAGGGGGAGGGATATGGGAAGCGGTGGCGGGGAAGAGACAGAAATCTTTAATAAATAAATAAATAAATAAATAAAACAAAACAACAAAAAAAGAAACTTCTTGATCTGTGTGACCTTTGTCCTCTAAAATCTCTAATATTCATGCAAGTGATGTTTCATTCATCATTCCTCTTATTTTCTAACTGAATCCACTTCCTTTTATCTTAAGACTGTTTTCCTTATATCATAATTATTATAACTCTGGATAAAGAGCTTTATATTCCACCTTTTGTGCTAGTGAAGTACATTCATGATTTAGATTTTCAAATCACATTTCATACTAAGGACCTAGTGAGAACAAAGTTATTGGTGTTTGAGAAATGCAAATATGCATATATTTCCTTCTTTTTAAAACTTTTTACTTAAAGAATTTCTTTATTTAACCAAAAAATATGTTTATTATAATTTATTACAAAAATGTGCATTCATAAAACCAGAAATTAAAACAACTACACTTTGTAGAAGAACAAGAGCTTGGGCACACTCTAGAGCAGCAATCACCTTGCATATTAAACAGAAAAACTAGCATCAATATTGCAAGTATATGTTTGTTAGAGCATTGGTAAATTACAGCACTATTATATTATAGACTGATCATTTTCATAAAATTTGTGCTGGCATCAATAAAATTTGTAAAGTGACTAAGTTGTCATAAAGGTATGTCACATTTATCACAAACTTTTCTTTGCTGATAAAAATCAAATTATTTGATTCTTCCTAAAAATTACATAAAAGAAGTAGAAACAAGAGGAAAACATACATATGAATGAAAAACCTAAAGATTAAGGTAAGAATGGTTCAGTAGGTATTATTCATTCCCATAAAAATAAGAACTCATAAAATCATTCATAAAACGTCTTTAACTTCAGTTTTCAAAGTTACAAGTCCATTTGAAAATATATTAAGATTTAAAATGAATGTCGAGATTTAAGTACATTGTTATTGTGTTATTTTGGCAATAAGGTGAAAGTTATAATTAGCTTTTAAAATGTAATTATGTCACTCAAAAATCCATACTAAATTTCACTAATTTTGAAGGCTTCTAATTATGGATCAGAATAGAAATGTTTATTTGGGTCCGGACTGAGCTCTTAAGATCCACATGAGAAGCAGAAGGAGGGAGAACATGAGCAAGGAAGTCAGGACCACGAGGGGTGCACCCACCCGCTGTGACAGTGGAACTGATCTATTGGGAGCTCACCAAGGCCAGCGGGACTGGGACCGAATAAGCATGGGATGAAACCTAACTTTCTGAACATGGCGGACAATGAAGGCTGATGAGAAGCCAAGGACAATGGCACTAGGTTTTGATCCTAATACATGAACTGGGCTTTGTGGGAGCCTAGCCTGTCTGGATGCTCACCTTCCTGGACCTGGATAGAAGTGGGAGGACCTTGGACTTCCGGCAGGGCAGGGAATCTGGACTGCTCTTCATTCTCGAGAGGGAGGGGGAATAGAATGGGGAGGGAAAGAGAGGGGGAGGGGAGTGGGGAGAGGGGCAATGTGTGGTAGGAGGGGGAGAAAAATGGGAAATGGGGAGGAGGCGGAATTTTTTTTCAACAACTAAAAAAAAATAAAAAAAACAAGAATATAAATGTTTAATGTTTCAATAATTTAGATTCAAAACACCATGAAAAGGACTAACATAAGAAAAAAATTAAAGTAACTAAATATATGAGATCTATACAGCTCTATATTAGAAATTAAAAAGCTGGGAATAGAAGCAGTATTGTTGATGGCTGAAACAGTCAATGTAGTAAAAATTTCATCTCTCCAAATTAGCCTATAAATTCAAAGCTCTTTAATTATAACTATCACCGGATATTTTAAGGCTGAGGAATACATGCTGATATTCATCTAGACAGTAAGAAGAATAGCCCGAACAAAAACTGAGTATGATGGGCTGTATATTCATTATACTTCCACAGAGTATGCAGCACTGTGTACATCTAAAGATAAAGAATGGCAAATCAAAGTTAAAAAAAAAATAGAAACATAAACCAGAATCAGAAATGGAGGAGGATATAATGTCTAAAGTTTAACTTCCACTGTGGGGTTAGAAATGACCCAAGTTTTAATGTTTAAAGAGAAAGGCAGTATCCAGCTTAACTACTGGCACTGAAATATATTCTATGTGGATCAAAAATATAAAGTATGTGAAGCACAAACAAATTGCTAAAAGAATAGTTTCTTTTTAATAACAAATGTATGGAGAAGACATTTTTTGCAAGGATCAAAGCTAAAAATAAAAAATATTTTTATGTGAACTTATGTCCCTTTCAATATGTGCACAGTGGCAAATACACCCCAAATAAGACAAACATGTTAAGTTGGGCAGTAGTGGTGCATGCCTTTTATCCCAGCACTTGGGAGACAAAGGCAGGTAGATCTCTGAGACTGGACCAGACTCAGTCTGGTCTACCAAGTGAGTTCCTGGAAGGTAAGGATACACAGAGAAACCAGGCCTCCCCAAAACAAAACAAAGAAGCAAACATGTGAAAAGTATTATTCACTTTGTAAAGAATATTTTTAATATCTTGAATGAAGTTAAATAATAATGAATACTTATTACATTTGTAATTTATTTCTAAACTGAGGAATAGTAAGCTACGTTGGACATTTGTCAATTGATTGAACTTATCCAGTAGGGAAGGAATGTATTTTACTTTAATTGCAGACCTCATCATAACAATAATTAATATCTTGGAAACACATCATTGGGTAGCCTGTTATAGAAAGAAATTAATTATAATCAAACATTTCATGTGTTAGAGATCAAATGGTTTTGGAATTGGTTTATGACTAACAGAAAACCTAAGTGTATAAAGAATCAAAAGGGAATTATGTATTTCTCATTGCATGATATATATGTATATATATTTAATTAGTTTAAATAGCTATTTATTATTATTATTTGAAAACAGAAAATACTGCTTATGTGCTAGTTAAAATTTAATAATCTGAAGAAAGGCATTTGAAAAAATAGTTCAAAAGCTCATTCCAAATTTTTATTAATAATTTTTATTTAATGAGATTCACCAATTCATCTTCACTACTTTTCAAATGTAGGAAATATTTATAGTGATATCTAGTAAAGTCTTCTTGAGGATTTCATGGTTTGACAAGAATATAATCTGACAAAAATTAGAACTATCATTTGATTAAGCAATTCTTTTAATGAATAAACATTCAGGGGAAGGGAACTGGTATATTGAAGACACATCAGCATTTTCATGCCTCCTGAATCACTACATAGACCACTAAGGTAAGAAAACATACAAAAGGTCCATGGAATGAACAAAAAGAAAGTTTAGTGTGTGACTATAGACAGGGATCATCAGTTAACAATATTTGTTAATTAATGGTGCATATTATAGCTTGACTCCCAATACCTCTGTAACTTGCAGGTATCCTCCAAATTTCTGTAACTCTAGTCCTTAGAGGGATGGAAACAGGAAAATATCAGGGTTTTGCTAGTTTGGGGCTTATCAGATAAAATGCAAACCCCAGATTCAAGTACAGATTCCACTTCAAAAGAGTAACTGGAAAGTAATAACTGGGACACCCAAAATATTCCATTGGTCTCCATACATGTACCAGGCTTGAGCACCTCCCCACACATATGTTCAATTACATTCACTTACATAGAGATAAATAATTCTAAAAAGGACAGCCAGTGACATAAGACAATCTTTTGGTATGTAGACAGTTTAAATTTAATGCAATTTCAACATTAATATTGTGTTATGAAGAAGGATGCTTAAAAGAAATCCCACACTACTTCAGAATTGAGAATAACACATGGTTATTTATTTAGGGATAGATTCACAAATCAGAATCGTCTGCTGGAATGGAGAAAGGAATCCAAATCCCGCAGCTGGAAAAGAGGTTAGTTGCATGATTTATATCGGCATAAATAGTATAAGAGGCCACACCCCAGTAGGTGGTTAACTTAAAGGCTATTATTGGCTGTATAATTTCCTACAGAGCCTCTCCCTTTTGTTTCAATAAGAGAGTTATAAGGATAATACAAAATTATATACAATAAGAACAAATATATTCAATAATTATCCCTTCCTAATGAGTTTAAGTTTGTATAATAAATAACTTGGTCAAGCCATGAGAGGAAAGTAACTACAACTATCTCATATTCAACACCACAAAAGATCTGAGTAGAGAAATAATATTACTTGAGTAAGCAGGAAGTGCAATTAAGCAACTTTCAAAATGTGCAACAAATGACAGATACAACTGGCTACCTGGGCAATCATCCAAAGTTTAATTTGCAATGTTAGAGCAACCAATTTTGGCTTAGGCCTAGTGTAACTGACAGACCATTTCCAGGTACAGGAAATTTTCCAAAACTGTTTTATTCTATCTTGGCAAGATTTGACAGTCTGCTTATCTATTTCCAGATACCATGTCCCTTGTCAGTGGTTGAGGCATGAGAAGTTCCTCTCTCAAAGGCCAGTTTTGCCAATAAGAACACAAGCTCAAAGTGGAGAATAATTGGTTCCCAGAATTCTCTCGGTAATAGATCGGTGCTGCCAAGAGCAACTTCAACAGATCCCTAAGTTATTTGAGTGCCATATTCTACAGCTCTTTGAAGTGGTTGAAGATTATCTATCTATCTATGCAGAATACAGTCTCTATGTATCTAAAGAAACTGATTAGTCTGACTATAAGTATGACAAACATGGATGACTATTGACTTACAATTCTTAACACCTATATAACTTAAAGACCAAGACTTTATATTAGAATATTAAACAATCTTTAAACAACTGTGCAACAAATTAGGACAATGACCTCAACATGTAAAAAATGTATAAGTTTCTTGATCAGAGGTAGAAATGTACATTGCAATATGATAAATGTATCCTAAAATTGTATCAATATACAAAAAAGTTTTAAGCAGAGGTAGAAGCAGGCATGCATACAATATGACAAAATAACTTTGCCTAGGTATACAAATATGGTAGACAAAAATAGGAACATATTCAATATAATTTTAGTTTGCATCAATATACAAGAACCAAAACCAACGTAAATTGCCTATAAATAATAGCACACAAGTATTCACTCTTTTACTCACTATTATTACTAACGTAGCTCACACTAATCTATTTATCAATATACTGGGTACACAGTATAAAGGGAAGCAGGATTAGAGAAAATAGTACATAAACTGCTTTTTTCCATCAATAATTGTGAAGAAAAAAATGCAACATGAAGATCTAATGTGTTTTTAATTTAATACCAAATAAATTAGCACTTGCTTACTCAGCCTTCCAGCAGTCAGATAAGCATTGCCATATAACATTGTATTAAAAAATTTGACATTTGTTTACTATAATTGTAATTAATTAATTTAATTTTAAAAATGATCTTTTCTCATTTTACATACTTATCCCAGTTCCCACACCTCCTTCCATTCCTCCCATCCTATACCCCATCCCCTCCTCAGAAAGGGTAAGGCTTACCATGAGGGGTCAACAAAGTTTGACACATCACTTTGAGGCAGGACCAAGGCTCTTCCCCATATGTATGTATGTATGTATGTATGTATGTATGTATATATATATATATATATATATATGCTGAGCAGAATATTCATACAAAGAGAATGGGCTCAAAAAAAAAAAAAACAGTTCTAGCACTAGGAATAAATCCTGTTCCCATTGTCAGTCACCCCATAGATTGCCCAAGTCACATAATTTTCACTCACATTCAGTGAGCCACATTAGGTTCTATGTAGGTTCCCCCACTATCAGTCCAGAGTCAGTGAGCCCTTACTAGCTCAGGTCAGCCATTTCTGAGAGTTTCCCCATTATGGCCTTGACCCCTTTGCTCATATTATTGATCTTCCCTTTGTTCAAATGGTCTCCAGAAGCTTGGACCAGTGCTTACCTAAGTATCTCACATTTGCTTCCATCAGTTGCTGGATGAAGGTTCTATGATGTCAATTAAGATAGTCATCAGTCTGACTACATTGGATGGTCAGTTCAAACATCCTCTCCACTATTGCTTAGTGTCTTAGCTGGGGCCATCTCCTGTGGATTCCTGGGTATTTCCCTGGTACCAGGTTTCATGCTAGTTCCATAATGATACCCACAATCAAGATATCTCTTTCTTTGCTCTCCTTCTGTGTCCTTCCCACATCTTGACCATCCTGTTCTCTCATGTTCTCCTTCTCCTTCTTCTCGCCTCCCTTTTCCATTCCATCATCCTTTCCCAGCCATCCCCACACTCTCAGTTTTCAGGGGAAATGGACAAGATTTCCTGACAACATTTAGATTTAAAACTCATTTATCTTAGATGAGGGTGGTATCTGTGAGAAAGAAAAATAGATTTTAGTACATTGGCTAATGGACCATTCTAATCATCCAAAATAAACTCTGGAAAGAAAAAAGAACTTACATTTGAAAAATTGGGGTTGCATCTATAGCCCTTATGACTGTAACACTGTTTAAACAAGCATGGCAACCTGAGGGCATATCTGTATCTGCAATAAAGATTAGTCAGTGAATATGAAAGCAATGACCCTGGAACTTGCATTTCTGCTTGCAGGGAGTACAGAGCAAAGCAAGAGAAAGTAGAAAGGCCATGAATGTGCCTAAGTTGAAAGGCGAGGACTGACTCCCCATGTTATCATCATACTTCTGCATGTGTACTACTTTACATGCATGACTACACACACAAATACACACACACAAATACACATTGAGAGAGACAGAGAGGGGGGAGAGGAGAATGAATAATTTTTGAAATATTTTATTTTTATATTTTGTATAATATAAATATCTTATAATTTTGTATAAAGTTCAATATTGTTAAAAATTTTAGATTAGCATTATTGCAGATATTATATGACTTTGCAGTCACATAAAGTAATATTAAATTTTAGAAGGATTCAATGGTTATAAACTTCATAATTTGTCTCCTATGCTCATTTATTCTTTAATATTAATTAGTATTTCTAAATGTGTGCTTATATAATGTTATGCTTTTTAAATTTTACTACCAAAATTCAAAATATATGAGCAAATGCCTAAAAATAAAATTCAAATTTGAAGATTTATACTTTCAATCATTATTAATGGTTTGGTGTAAACACTAAACGCATGCTTAATTCCATGAGCGTAAGAAGCAAAAATAAGACAAAAATTAATAAAACATTTTGCACTAGATCATCATATGAGATATCAGTGCATCATTAGATTTCTAGGACTGGTATTCAAAATCCCCCAGAATATTCCATTAAATAATGCAGTCTTTAAAATTATGATTTTTGAATATAATATCTGTACATTTTAAAACAGCCTGTATGAGTAATAGAAAAAAGACTTGGTTAACAAATTGATAGGGAATGATGTCAGGATGTTGTAGTGTAAATTGTTGAATAGATTATCAAATTCATCTTTTAAAACAGATGAGAAAATTGTATTTATAATCCTATTTGCATTAGTGAAGTCTAAACATCACCTAGTGACATTCAGTGTTAAATGAGATCCCCTAAAGGACTGTGTTCATTATAAGAAAACTCACTGTGTTCATAATTAAAACTAAATTCACCAGGCTTAGAGCTGATCTACTACTTTAAATAAGTTTGTTCTCAAAATCATTCAGAAGTTAAAAAAGGCAAAATAATATGATATCACTGTAATAAGTGACCCAAATATCATTTCAGATACCAGAACATCATTAATAAGATACACCTCAAGACACATTGTGAAATCTTAAAATATTGAACTATCATATTACTGTTGGATAATTAAAACATATATTTTTGACTACTGTATTAATAGCAGGAATGACCATAGACATGATTTACTAGAATTAATGAATGCTATTTTTCTTCAATTTCCAAAATTACATATATCAGATATACATGAAGTAGATTTAAGTGATGAGGAATGAAGATGGCATTTTCTCTGTTATATGAAATATAACCTTGTACAGTAGCAATCTAGTGAGTTTTTAAGTATGTAAATTAAGTCCAGTTATAAAAGAACAATAATGAATAATAATAAAGACATTTTTAAAATGTGCTATGATAAAATTTAGTGAACATTTTCCCTCTATATTATAAGTCGTTGTGTACTATATAGTGTATCAGAAAGATGTGAACACTTTATTCTACATATTAAGTGATAATGTTTTCTTTTTCATTTAAGGACATTACTTTGTATCTTTTCTTTGTGTGGTACAAAGAGATCACATCTGAGCCACCAAGATCACATCTCTTTTTCCTTAGAGTGGTATTTAAATGAAACAAGCATTGGTTCAAAGAGTCACTGAGATACTATAACAGTTCCTGTATCCAAATGTTCTCTGAGGTGACAAAAAATAAAGAATAGATGGTTAATAGGTATTCTGGGTGCACTGGATGACGGATATATAGATATATCCTGGATAAAGGGAGTTGCAAAAATAGAAACTAAATATAAGGAAATAATAAAAAGTAATAAGCATCATTTAAAGACATCTGTTATGGAATTAATAGTCCTGATTAGTTCCTCATTTTTTTTTCGTTTTTTTTCTTTCTTTCATTTTATTTGTTTAGTACAGTGTTTCTCAGTAGCTATGAAGCCAGTCGTGGAACTAACTCTGTAGACCAAGTTGGCCTTGAATCCAAAGAGATCCACCTCTCTCTGCCTCCGGAGTATTGAGATTAAAGGCATGTGCCACCACCACCTGGCTATTTCTTCATTTTCATATAACCTACTCTGTAAACCCTTCAATACTGGCTGCATGTAAGGCATAGTTATGATATGATCCTCTGACTTCATAAACTTTCACTCATCATCAGAGAGAGTTTACTTTTTCATTGAGTATATACGTCTGTATAAATAATTTTTAAGATTTCAACAATGAACAATAAATTTTCCTGCAGTAGTCTTTGAAGTTTCCTGGAAGAAGATGGGGCCCCACAACAACAATTCCACTTGGTTGATATGATGTCATGATGCTGATAGCACTACAATAAGACCTATTTTGGGTTACCAGCTACTCAAGATGGTTCCAACTTGGTTAGGTGAAATGATCCCTGCTCCTACTGTTAGGAGTCCCACAAGAAGACCAAATAACTCAACTGTAACATGTAAAAAGAGGTCCTGGGTAAGTGTCATATAGGTTCCTGGGTTGCCCAATCAATCTCTGAGGGCACCTATGAACCCAGGTTAGTTGATTCTTTGGGTTTTCTTGTGATGTCCTTGACAAATCTGGCTTCTACAGTCTTTTCACCCTCTTTTCCTTAGGGTTACCTGAGCTCTGCTTAATGTTTCTCTGTGAGTCTCTGCATCTTTTTCTGTCAGTTGCTGAATGAAGCCTCTCTGATGACAGTTGGGCTAGGAAGAATAAAATCAGGAATATTTGTTAGAAAAGATAGATTTGGATATTTTTCCTATGATAATAAAAACACTCAAGTAAGACAGAAGTATCAGATTATTATAAAAAATGATATGTTCAAACTATATCAGGAAGCTAAGATTCTCAAGTATTATAGGGTGGATTATGTTGCCATTATTGCTTAATGTATTTATTATGTTCTGGATTGTAACTAACTTGGGATAGTTTAACAAATATATTTTAAAAGTTAATGTAGTATCCACATATATTAAATTAGCTGGCAGCCTCCGAACTCTCTTTATAGTCTTAAATGTGCTTAAAATAAATGTAGTCAGACAAAAACTCCTCCAAATGCAATCACATGCTATCAAACAGAGAACAAAAATAATGTGTCTATCACCAATGCCATGAATAAGATGAGAAAAGTACATCCAAATTTAGAGTAGATTTATTCTCACAAGTTTATTATTCAAATGTTCTCAATATATATTCCACATTCTGTTTCTGTCATCATATTTTAATTAGTATAATCACATCACCTCACATGACCTTAGTGAATATTAATTGAATTGAGTGTGTTCAAAATTTACTTTATGCACTTAGCAGACATATTCAAAAATACTTGCTGAGATTAATGTGCCTCTTAATCAGTTGGTCAGAAATATAATGGTGATTATCTTCTCAAGTAACCTTAGAGGTAATTTGGGTAATTATCTAATTGAGTCTTTCACTCATTGGACTCTAAAGTCAAAGAAAGGTGTAAACAAATTTCTCATTACTCACCCAGAATGCCCAGAAGATTAGTCTCAAATTATTTTGTATGAATTAAAATGTAGTTATTAGAATTTGAGTCATTCTGCTTCTGAATATTGTATCTAAGTTAAAGGAATTAAAGATAAAATATTTTCCCCACTTGCTTTTTCCTGTATGAGTAGCCAATTATCTCTGCTTCATCAGTCATTCCAAGGGAACTTCTTTCCTGTCCCATTACATCGAATTGTACCTACTACTATGAATTTAATTTTAACATTTATCTGCAGATGTGTTCTAATAGAAAGAGGTATGATAAAGAGTTGACTGGAAGTATAGTATGAGCCTAATCAATTTATTGAAGACTAATTAAGTCTGTGTGCTTAATCTGTTTAAAAAACTCTTACCTCACTTTTTAAAAATGTATTCCCTTACAGAAGTTACAGCATCTATCTGTGTCTTTCTGATAAATTGCAGCAAAGCTATTTTATTTTAGTGTTTTTCTTTTTTACCTATTTAGTATTCTAAAACTCATATACTCATTATATCACAGTAATATGATTCTGATTCTCATTTTATAAAAATGAAAACAAGAAATTATTCTTTCACTACCAATACATGAAACATTTTGTTTTGCTTAAGCAAGTTACTCAAAAGGAGTTAAATTCTTAAAGTTTTAATTGTAACAAACTTTTTACATGTGCCTATAGTTGTGACTCAGACCTCTGCATTACTTCCAGTGAATGTAAATTTCATCAGAAAAGGAGAGTGAATAACTTTTATAATCAGCCTAGCATAAATATAAATATCCTGATAACATGCACACATGATTATGTATAATTAATGCTACAAATATTTTATGAATGGAATATAATTTTGCAAAGCTGACATACACAATAGTAAATTATTAAATCATTTTATGAGATGAGATAAATAAATGAAAAGAGGATGATGACCATGTGACAACTATAAGTATAATATTCAACTAAAATATATGAATAATAGTGTAATAGGATTGATGAATTGATTCCTGGAAAAGATTAAGGACAGATAATCCCCAAAAGCTCAGCTCTTACAGTGTAAATAATCTTTTGACCAAAGTTAAACATTAGACATTTTAGGACAAGATTAACTTAATTGTATTCACTTAATTCTGCCTTTGTCACTTTACATTGATTTGTGTTTCTTCTAATTAATATGTACATATAGTCTTTGTTATAAATATTACTTCATTGTAACTAGCTTCCAAGAAATATCTTCATGCAGTCACATAAAGTAGCCACACACACATACTCAGTTCCAAACTTTATATTTCATTGTGAACTTCTGTACAATTAGGGTATATACTCTGAATAATGGAGTAATGGAACTGCATTTAGGTTTTTGTACTTTTACTATCAATTGAATTTTTATTTACTTACCTAACACACACACGTAGACACATACATGCACACACACTCACACACACACACACACAAAGAAAAAATAAAATATGACAGCGTTGAAATTAGGAAAACCATTAGCTTAATATTGCCTTTTCGTTTCATATGCACTTCTCAAATTTTGTCTTTTCTCAACACAGGATGTACTCCTTTATTTGAAGGGCCTTGCCCATAATGAACAAATGCATATTTGTAACCAACTTTAAGCTTAAGCTAGTATTATATTTTGAATTTCAATGTTAGATGATACAGATGGACAAAAAGCCAACAAAAAGGCAAGAGCTATATATGAGAATATCATTATCAAAAAATAGACATTGAATTCTGTGACTTGAAAAATGTGCTCTTATTACATTACTCATGACCTTAGTAATTATCAATTCAAATGTATCTTGGTGTTATTAGTAGAAATTAACCATTCATTGATCTTTATCTCACTGACTTTCACAAATGCCATTTTTGAATTAGGTAAAATATGTGGCTCAAAAACAGACTTGTTTACTTCTTCAAAATAAGAATTTTGAAACTATCATTTTGAGAAGGTGCTCAAGTTTTGTCCTGCAAACTATTCCAACTGGACCACTATGCAGCATTGAGAGGAGATGGAGATAATTCTGTAAGGAATTCTGAGAAAGATGTGGCAGGTTAATGTAAAACCTTGATCTTGCACAGAGAGGACCAAGAAGTGAGTGACTACCCACCAGACAAGACACCCTACTTTCTAGGCCCTCCATACTGGGTAAAACACCTAGCTTCTCCCCAGCCTGCCTCAGCCTCTCAAGCCAGTCAGCCGGCAAGTTTCCTGCAGGTCAGATGATCCAAAACCCACATCTCATCAAGCTACAAATCCCACTCTGTACAAAAGTAGAAGAGTGGGAAGAGCGAGATATAAACAAAGTGGTCAAGACCATGATGGGGATACCCAGAGAAACAGTGTAACTAAGCTAATGGGAGTTCACCACCTCCAGTTAGACAAGGAAGGAACCATTTTAGGCCCAAATTCTGAAAATGGGTTATAGTTAGAGCTGCAAGGCTATATCTGTAGGGCTCCTGGCAGTGGCACCAGGATTTATCCCCACTACTTATACTGGCTTTTTGGGAACCCATTCTCTTTTTATGGATATCCTGCTCAGGCTAGATATATTAGGGAGGGCCTTGGACCTTCCCCAAAACAATGTGCTTTACCATCTCCTAGTGGTGGATGGGAGATAGAGTCTAGTGTGGGGTGGGAGGGAGTAAAGGAAATGGGAGGAGGAGAGGGAGTGAGAACTGGTATTGGCAAGTAAAACAAATAAAGGTAGTTTGTTTTTTAAAAAATAAAAAATAAATAAAATGGGAAGTCCAAGGTCCTCCCTCCTCCATCCAGGTCCAGGAAGGTGAGCATGCAGGCAGGCTAGGCTTCCACAAAGCATGGGGGAACAGGATAGGAGTGGGGAGAGGGAGAGAGCAGTGGTGGATGGGGGAGAGGAGTGGGAGGAGGAGGAGGGAAATGAGAGGCTGGGAGGAGGCGGAAATTTTTCAATAAAAAATAAATAAATAAACAAACTAAGGAAAAAATAAATAAAATGAAAACAAGTTGAGGAATGGGGGAAAATTGACTTTGATCCAAGGTTTGTGTTGGAATACATTGGCTTCCATTGACTTGTACTCAGTGTCCACAGAGATAATATCATTTCTAATGATCTGCACATCTCAAATGTTATTTTTCATGATCTTTGTAGTTGTTAATTGGGACCATTTGGAGTCCTGGCCTCCAGCTGCTCTTCCCTGCTAGAGATTTTTACTTTCCTTCTTATTTGAGTTACTGAAAGCTATGTCAAAGTTGTTTACTAGTTCTGCTTCATGAGCACATGTTGCCTTGGCCTTGAGGATCAGAGGATAAGGTTTTTACCTGTTGGTCCACCTAACTGTGTTGGGTATATAAGCCTTTGTGATGCTATTGAATAAAGGGCTTCTTACCAGTGACTAGAGGTTCATGTCTCTGTCTCTCTATCTGTGTGTCTTTGTGTGTTTCAATCTCCAGCCCCTTACCCGAAGCTCATGAACTATATGGTAGTGCATAGAGCAAAGACAGGCATTGTGTGCTGCAGTTGTTACCTAACTTTAGGTGAAGACTGGACTTTATTTACCAATTTCTTTTAACTTAAATTTGTAATTAATATTAGGGAAATAGGTAGGAAAGATTAATCTTTAACATTAGAAATTTACATTCATGTTTGTTTTTATTGTTGTATATTCTGAAAATATAGTATGCATATTAAAATACCAAATACTATGTATATTAAATTTCTAACCTCCCTAAATATCCACAAACACAGTAATATGTTATCCATAGAAAATGTGAGGGCAAATGTAAAGACCTTTTCTTCATGTACTTTGTTGGTGTTGTGATAGCTACTTCTGAGAGTTTTCTTCTTCCCAATAAGAAGAATCTTTAAACAAACTTGAAAAACTATATGAAATTAAAAAAAAACTCAAGAAAATAAACTTTAGAAGCATCAAAGATCTTGAAAATAATAAGATTCATAGTTCTACTTCTCCAGGATATGAAAAATGCTTCTGGAGGAGTAGAGACTAGAATCTCTAAACAGTCACTTGTACTTTTTTCATGGATCATTGGAAATGCAGGTCTTTGGGGTTGTTGCTCATGCTAAAGTGAGCCCTTAAATGATAAAATTTGCCTTTGTTTCTTCAATACCCCTGAAAGTAATTGATCTATAACTGACCACAATAAGCATCCTGGTACATTAAACTCAGCTTGGGTAAACTGTCCATTTGTCTGTAATTGGTCCCTTGTTTTCAGTGAATAGAAAGATGCTTTCTTATTTCCAGGAGAAAAAAAATTACACAACACATTTATCAAATAAAATTTTTCAAGGACAGTCTTGAGGGCACACACTTGAGAATGAATTCTTTCACTGAAGTAGTGGTAGCAATTATTCAGTATCTAATTAATCCACATATTACTAATGGGAAGGAAATCTACTTTGATATTGTCTCAGAGAATATTAATAAATTTAGTCAAATTTCATACATTTTCTACAAAATTCTAGTAGATGGGTTAGATTTCTCAAAGTAAGGATATTTCAATTACAGTCTCTGTCTCTCCCTGTCTCTGTGTGTATGTTGGACTTGAGTGTGTATATGTGACTGTATGTTCGTGGTTTTTTTGTGTTTGTATATTGATTGTAAAATGCACTCAAAGTACATTCAATATTTGTCTTGTAGAGAATTTCATTGAATAAAGTACTAATTATATAGACAGCATATATTTCCTCACTGAAAGTTGCTATAATTTGTATGTGATAGAAAGAAACACCAGTGAGAGAGAATGAAATAAACTTTCAGTCTCCATGTACATAATTATTTACCAACCCAGTTTTAGTATATAGTTATTGGAAATATTAGTGCTCTAAATTTAAGTTTTGTCTTCTGCTGGTATTTTCAATGATATAATCTTCTAGCTTACTTAATTTTATTAGTTGTTATTTAATAAGAAAACATTAATTCTAATACTATACATGCCATCAATAATCTTCCAATAAAATGAAAAGTCTCTTTTTATCTGAGTTTATTGTGATATTATATTCGGAAAGACTAGATAAACAGTAAATGAAACTTCCTAATGAATGTCTACATCTTTAGAACCTTTAAAGTAGACTCAAGAATTGAGTATATGACACTTTGTTATGTTATAATTGAACAAAAATTAGAAGGTTTTTCTTTGAGGTTACCATAATATCTTCATTTTGTTTTTAAAAAAAGTTCTATCAGAAAGTTTTATTTACTTTTATTTCCCATTGAAGATGCCAGAGTTGACAAATGAAATCTGAAGCAAAGACTGAAGTTCTGTTTTATTTGTCTAAACTCTTCCTAAGCCAACACGCTATCGCAAAAATACCACAGTCAATACTACATCTTAAAGACAAAATCCCAAAGGTTTGAGACAATTTATATTACAAGTAGCGTGTTGTGCATCTAAAGCAAAACAATCCAGCTGAACTTGTTGAACTGTTTTCAAATATGTTCTCAGTCTAAGTTCAAGACTTGTATATATTAATTATTTCAATGATCAAAAATGAATCATTTTACAATGGATAAAATTATACCTCATAGTCTCCTAGCCTGACAAGACTTTTAAAAATAAATAAATACTCACATTATTAGTGAAACTGAAATGAAAATCTTCCAGTACACTTTGTGTTGTTCCATGAAAACCTGCTTGGGAAATTTAGAGCATTAAATAATCCTCTTATATTAAGTTATAATAATATATATATAATTAGACTTATATTTGTGTTTTATTTTACTATATTTGGTTAACATATCCTGTTTCTCCTAGGGTAGACTAAAATAAGTAATGTACCTATAATCTTACAGTTCAGATGCAGACCTCATGTATTTAGGCACACTTCCTTATTGAATCTCCTCAATCTAACTTCCTTTTTGGCTTTCTGTTTATATGTCCTTGAAAATATTCTATGAGGTCTAAAGGTGACTACATTTATATAGACAACAAAACATGTGTTTAGGACATTGCAATTTGGTTTCCTTTCCATGAAATGACTTTGTAGTTTTGTGATCAGCATGACAGTCATTGTGCCTCTACAGTCACTGTCCTGAATTTGTCCTAAACCAATATGAAGAAAAGCAACAAAACCTTTTATCTCATTAAGGGATATTTGGAAATCAATGAGAGCAAATATCATCTCACTTACCATTTTATATAAACACTGTGTGCCCAGCCAATTCTTTATGATACATTTCTTATGTCATATTGGTCATAGAAAAATGTTCAGTTGAAATTAAGTCAAAAATATTCTTTATCAAATAGAGAACAGGGGTCCAACAAGATACTTCAGTGTGTGAATCTTTATTACAAAGCCTGTGGGAGAGAAAATCTACTTCCACAAATTATAGTCTAACACCTAACACAGATAGACACACACACACACACACAAAGAGAGAGAGAGAGAGAGAGAGAGAGAGAGAGAGAGAGAGAGAGAGAGAGAAACAGACAGACAGAGACAGAACTAATATTTTCTTGTTTAAAAAAATAGATTCATTTCTCATGCAATATATATTGGTTATCATTTCCTGCTTTATTACTCCCAGTTCCTCCAAACTTCCATCCCTCAGTTTCACTTTTTTTTTCTGTCTTATTATCCAAGAACAGGTTTCTAAGAGATAAAAAGGTAAAACTCAAATCTGACAAATAAAATTAAAAAGATAAAGGAAAAAACTATAAGATTGAAGTTGAACACAGCAAACTAAAAGGAGGAAAAGAGTCCTAAGAGTAGGCACAAGAGTAAGAGACCCATAGCAGCATTAAACCAATGACTATAATATATATGCAAAAGACATGGTGTAGATCAGTGTAGGTCCCTTTTTTTCTGCTCCAGACTCTTTGAGCTTATTAGAATATTGCTTAGTTGATTCAAAGAGTGCTGTTCTTCTGGAATCCTCCATCATTTATGGCTCAATTTATCTTCCTCATCTTTCAAGGGATTCCCTGAGCTTTAAGGGGAGGAATTAGATGGAGACCTACCATATATTCTCTCTCTCTCTGCATAATGTCTGACTGTGTCTCTGCACTTGTTTCATCTGAAGCCACTCTGATGGTCACTGTACAAGGCATTGATTGACCCTTTACTATTGCAAACATTATATATATATATATATATGTATATATGAAATACATATATATGTGTATATATATGGGGGGAAGGATTTTTAATAAATTTCTCTGTAGAGTTCCTGGCTGTCCTGGAACTCACTCTGTTCCAGGCCTTGAACTCAGAGATTCTCCTAATTCTCCTTCCTGAGGGCTTGGATTAAAGGTTTGTGCCACTATATACATATGTGCATACATACATAGACATATATATTGCCTTATTTAGATATATATCTATCAAAAATATTATATATTGCATGTTATACTATATAGTCTTTATTATATAAAAATATTAATAATGTAATAAGGTATAATATTTTGTATTATCATGATATAATGGTACATATATAATTCATGCTATTAAAATATAATATATATTTATATTTATATAGAGAAAGACCAGTAGTATTTGGTTTTACCCTAGGTCATTTGTTTTGGTTATCCAAGCAATGTTGAGCATGAGTTCCTTATTGTGGGGTGGGCATTAATCAGTTCAGACATTGATTGGCTACTCTGACAAGTTCTGTGCCACCATTACCCTGCATTTTTTTTTTCAGGAAGTGGATGTAGGTCAAAGGATTTGTGGCTGGGCTTGTGTTCAGATTTATCTTTCCGTAGCTTGCAGAGTACCTTCCTGGTGAAGGTACCATGTAAGCACCAACTGTATTTCTCCATTTTCAGTGAGTTCTGTTGTGTCCTAGACAATGGTCTCTGCTATCAATGTGTGGAGAACAATCATTTGTCTCAGCAACAACCTAGGTTGTTTGGGGGACTCTCTCTTGCCGACAAATCAGTTAAATTCAACCATGTCACACCACTGGAAGCCTTGCAGGTTTATGTTTTCTTTGATTTTTTTTTTCAATTTTAGTTATTGAAGAGGTTTTTTTGTGTGTGTTTTCTTCAACTGTTTGTTACTTATTGGATTTCTTTAAATTTTTTTTATTCATTTCCTTCAATTGTTCTCTGTATTTTCCTCTATTTTTTTTAAGGAATTTATTCGTTTCCACTTTAAAGATTTCTATCATCTTTATATGATTGATACTTCAGGTTTCTCTCTTGTGTTTAAACCTTGTTGGAATATTCAAGACCTGCTGTGGTAAGAAAATTAAGCTATATTAACTAATTAGTGGCATCCAGGCATTTGGGTTTGGGATTATTATAGGTATAGGTGCTATTTCTGGATTTGTATGTATTGAGTGGCTATTATGTTCCTTTATTGCTGTTTCCCCTCTGGCATAGTGGCATTTCAATTGTATTTTAATAAAGAAAGCTTGGCTGGAGATAGCAAAAGTAAAACAGCCATACTGGTCAAACTTACAGCGAGGAAGTGGTAATACCAACCTTTAATTCACATTAGTTACCATAGAAACCACGAGGTGCATACCTTTCATCCCAGTGGTGCAACCTTTAATCCCAGCCCTAAAGACAATTATAAAGCAGGAGGATTCAACTCTCAACAGTCCAAATATAGATTCCTGGAGGCAGGATCACCATGTGTACTGAAGTCGAGGTAAGAGCCAGTGCCTGGAGGCTTGGCTTTCGGATCTTCAGGTTGAACCCCAATTTCTTTCCCTGAGTTTTTATTATTCATGTACCACCCTGGAATTTGCAGAGTATGATGACTGTGCATGGCTTGTTTTCTTCCTTTTTGACTGGCATGTTCACAGGGAATGCCTTCTGGTGTTTCAGGCTGAGTTATTGTTTGAGTTGGGGAATAAAAGTTTGAAAAAAAAAAGCCTCTTTGAACTTTGGGCATAGGATCATTGATTGAGGAAGGGGAGACCACGCAGGCTTCTGGCTACATAGCTGGAGACAAAACTGGGTGTACTGAATCTCTGAGCAATAGGAGAGGTATGCATCTAGCTTACCATATTTGTTGCCCTGGGAGTAGTAGTATTAGATTAGTACAGGCTGCCTTCTGGACTTGGGGCCTGAGATAAAGCAATGAGTTAGGGTACAAAGGTTAGAAGGGGAAGCTCTGTGGATTCACACAGGATTGGATCATAGAACAGGGACGATTATAAGGGGTATTCTGCTGTAGATCTAGAGATGGAACTGGGCAATTGGATCTTGGGGATAGAGAGATCTTAGGATAGTCACCTGATTTTCTGGAGACATGGTCTGTGGGTTAGTAGGGAATGCCTGATGAAGTTTGGAGATGGGATAAAGACACCATGTGGGGGGATGGATAAGGGAGGAATGGTCTGTGGCATCCCAGAAAAAGGCTCCTGCTGGTGTTTTGTTGCAGTGCTAGGAACAAGTCTCAGAAACTGGTTATGGAAGGAGGAGGGAGTGGTAAGGGTCTCTAGTTAGCTTATCCGTTTTCCTGTTTTGCTTAGCTGGTGTGTTACCAGTTATTGTCTGCTGGTGCTGGAAGCTGGGATAATGAGATGAGTTAGCGGAAAAATTGGGGGAAGATCTTTGTGCTCTCTAAAGGAGGGTATCGGAGAAGAAAGGAATATTACAGCTGGTTTTCTTTTCCATAGCTGGGGACAAGATGAGTTCAGCAAAACTGGTTTCAACCGCAGAAGCAGGAGGAAAGCAGTGGGGCTGCCTTCCACCATCTTGTTGCCCTATGAGGACTGTCCCTTGGGTTAGCAGTAGCTTCATGCTAGGGTTGAGTTCTCTAACAAATCAACAAATGCTGAGAGGAAGGTTAAAAGGGAAAGATCCGAACCTTCCACAGAAGATGGGAGCTGGAGTTTAGTGATTGTAGGGATAAGTCCCACCCCTTAGGGGGTGTGTTAGCCTCAGGCTAAAGTTTGCCTATAAATTTGGAGAGCATGCTCCCAGCCCTCGCTTCTGCTTTCCTGGTCTCCGCGGGAACTGTGGTTCTGTAAGTCTATTCCTCCATTAAAGCTGTCTATTTTTTGACAATCTGTCTGCATTCGCTTACGCAGTTACATTTTGGCGTCCAACGTAGGACTATTTTGCCCCCAGTACGCTCCAGGGTGTCCCTTTCTTAGTTCTTGACTGGGGCCCCAGGGCTGAGTCTGAGATACACTAGGCCTTCAGGCCCATAATATCCAGAGAGGCGGGAGGATCTCTGTGAGTTCGAGGCCGGCCAGGCAGTGGTGGCATACGCCTTTAATCCCAGCACTCTGGAGGCAGAGGCAAGCTGATCTCTGTGAGTTCAAGGCTGGCCAAGCTGTGGTGGCACACGCCTTTAATCCCAGCACTCTGGAGGCAGAGACAAGCAGATCTCTGTGAGTTCGAGGCCAACCTGGTCTACAAGAGCTAGTTCCAAGACAGGCTCCAAACCACAGAGACAACCACCGGTAGGAACCAGTCGTTGCAGGTAAAAGAAAATTTTTCTTTTATAATTAAAATGTCTGAACACGTTACCATTCAAGAATTTAACAGGTTTTTTTTAATTGTACCATGTGGGAGATTTTACAAGAGGTGTCTATCACCACACCTCTATGGATCTTTCTGGGATTCGTAGTTTTCCTTGGCACTATATGGTTTGATAATAGAAATATAATAAAGTCTTTACGAGCAGAGGTTTCACACTTAAAAACAATTGAGAATGACAAAAATCTTCTCAAGAATCAGTTTGAAGTTCTTCAGGAGGAGAACAGATCTTTGTTTAACATGACTCAATCAACTGAGCAAAATTTTAAAAAGGTACAGGCTGATATTAAGGAAAAATTCATTACACTGGGAGAGGGAACAGCTGATTTGGATCGTAAGCTCCAGTCCCTTTCTGTAGGAACTGAAACATTACAGGCTGATATTAATGAGAAATTCATTACTCTGGAAGAGGGAACAGCTGATTTGGATCGTAAGCTCCAGTCCCTTTCTGTAGGAACTGAAACATTAGTGGCTTATATTAAGGAGAAACTCATTACTATGGAAGAGGGAACAGCTGATTTGGGTTGTAAGCTTCAGTCCCTTTCTGTAGGAACTGAAATATTAACTGAGAGAATCAAAAATGCTGAATGTGACAATCAGATTTTGTCTAAAGCTTATGACAGATTGGCAGAAAGATTGTCAATACAAGAAGGCACGGTTTATGCCATAAAAATTATGTCCAAAGATGAGATGTTATCTCTAGTGGACAAACTTCATACTTTAGAATCCTCAGTGAAGGCTTTGGAACATAATTCTGGACAGGAGATACAGACATTGCAGAAGGCAATGGTGAATAGAATTGAAAAGATTGAGGAATTTCTAAATTCTGATGAAGAAGAGAAAAGGGTAGAAAGGCAAATTTTAACTACATCTCTGGGTAAATCTCTCCGGGACAATTTCCACAAAGCTCTATCTACAGCTCTACCTGCCTTTCCAGTAATAACAACAGAGAAGGTGATTGGTTCCAGAAACTCTAGGGTCATAAAGGAAGATGCATGGGAGCCTGTCCGTATGAATGACCTCAAAGAAATTAAACAGCCTGTCATGACTTTTGGGATGCACGCCTCTTTTGTTAAAGAGATGCTAAAATCTTGGGCCACGACAAGCAGAGCAACTCTCTTGGACTGGCTCCAGCTGAGCTCTGCAGTACTTGAGAGTGGACCGCAATTGAAATGGAAATGCTTATTCAGGCAAGAGGCTAGACTTTTAGAACAGCAGGAAAAAGCGAAGGGAATTGACATTTCCCTAGATAAAATTCTAGGTGAAGGGCTCCTTTCTGACCCTCAGGAACAAGATAATTTGGATGAAAACACACTTTCCATGTGTACTACAGTGGGCTTAAGGGCTTGGGAAAGGGTACAAGACCCTGGACAGAGAATGGAATCATTTGTCACAGTTAAACAGGGTCAGAGAGAACCCTTTAGTGACTTTTTACAAAGACTAACTAAGGCTGTACAAATAGGGATATCTGACCCAGAAGCAAGACGTATAATGATTGTGTCTTTGGCTTATGAAATTGCAAATGTGGAATGCAAAAGGATTTTGGGGCCTTTAAAGCTCAGATCAGCGCCCTTGGAAGAATGGGTCTTGCATACACTGAATGTTGATACATTTGATTATGGCACTGAAGCATGGGTAGAAGAAGCAATTTCCAATGGTAAAAGGAGACACCAGAATACCAAATGTTTTAATTGTGGCAAAATGGGTCATATGAAAAGGAATTGTAGACAA
>NW_026068018.1:3261656-3265757 GCF_014885135.2 Alexandromys fortis
ATTATTTAGACTCCTTGAGATAGAATGTTTAGCAAAACTTTTGATTCTCAATATTGTTTGTTATATTTATTATTTGTTATTATTGTATATAGTTGTATTTGGTTTAGTTCTGTCTTATTTAGACAAAAGGGGGAGATGTAGGGATAAGTCCCACCCCTTAGGGGGCGTGTTCGCCTCAGGCTAAAGTTTGCCTATAAATTTGGCAAGCGTGCTCGCAGCCCTCGCTTCTGCTTTTCTGGTCTCCGCGGGAACTGTGGTTCTGTAAGTCTATTCCTCCATTAAAGCTGTCTATTTTTTGACAATCTGTCTGCATTCACTTATGCCATTACAAGTGATGTCTGCCGTATGTTCTCTTCTTAGGAGCTAAGGATGAGAGGAGTTGATTTTAAGGGAACACACATAAAAGAATGTTTGTGGGAGGTCTACCTTGTTTTCTGGTAGGCATGTTCTAATAATTTTTAATTCAAAGCTGAATCACTTTGCTGTACTTAAATATATTCTCTCTTTGTTTTAGTCTGCAACTCAATAGTATGAAAGCTTTTGCTGTGAATGTGCTTTTGAGTTAAGATTGATATGAATAAATCTTTAGATATTTGAATATACACAATGTGGTATATTTGGCTGTTCATATATAAGCACAGCATGAAGTGTGTCATGTGATAATATAATTTCATAAACCATATCATGATCTGAAATTAAATACTAAATATTTTAGTTTTTAATAAAAGTGCTATTGGAAAAGATTAGATTAAGTTGTGAAAAATTCAAATGAACATCTTCTCTGTGTCTTTCAATTAACTATGTCATCTGTGGGATATATTTATTTGCTAACACAGATTTGAAATTTCATTCTGTTTTCTTTCAAAATATTTTATTATTATTTAAAGTAATTTATATTAGAATGTTTATTATGTTGTGTAAATTTGTGCATGTAAATGCTATTGTGTTTATTTGCACATGCATCTGTGTGTGCATATCAGTGTGTATATTGTGTGTGGATGACAGAACTTGCCATCTGTTGCTTACCACTATCTTTCCAACTTATTTGAAACAGGATATCACAATGATTCCATATCATGGCAATTTGCCAAGACTGTCTGGCAGACAATCTCCAGGGTTCTTCTATCTCCATCTCTCTTGTGGTAGAATTGTTTGAAGACACCAGTGCTCACAGCAGATACCCTGGTGTTAGGGACAAAAAAAAAAGGGTCTTCATGCTTCTGCAGCTAGGTCTTCAAGTTCTTCACCAACTGAACCATCATTCCAGCCCAAGAAATTACTTTTCTTTTCAAGCATAGAGCTTGGATGATTCTTTGTTTTCTACCAATGTTATCCATAACCTACCACTTGTTTATGTTCAAGCTATTTAATAAACTTTCATATTACTATAATAATAATAGCAAACAAAAGAAAAAAATAAGATGGCATTAGTGACTTTTTAATCTCTGAGAACATTTTAATAAAAGTTTCTATTTTCTGTAGATATAATTGTCAGTGCCAAGATAATTTTAAAACATTTTTTTCATATTTTAAAAATGTTTATAAATATACAGACAAAACTGTTACTATAGTTCTGTGTTGTTTTGTCAAAACCAGACTAGCTACTTGTCATTATTTATTAGACTTGGACTTTGTTTGTGAAATAAGAATCTGCTCATTTCGGGTTGTGGTATTCATTTTCTCTAGTATTGAGCGTGAGATCAAACCGGACTCTCTGAATGTGTCGGACAAGAAGGGCTGACTGAGAAGCCAAGGACAATGGCACTGGGTTTTGTTCCTACTGCATTTACTGGCTTTGTGGGAGCCTAGTCTGTTTGGATGATCACCTTCCTAGACCTGAATGGAGGGGGGAGGACCTTAGACTTCCCACAGGGCAGGAACCCTGACTGCTCTTTGGACTGGAGAGGGAGGGGGAAGAGGGAGGAGCAGGAAATGGGAGGCGGGGAGGAGATGGAAATTTTAAGTAAAAATAAAAATAAAATAAAAAGGTTACATTAGCTACTAATTATACCCATAGTAAACATAAAGACACATTTGCTTCTCTGTGAAAAAATAAAGATATTGTATAGTCGACATTGACCTCTGTGTTCCATGAAGCTATAAACTATGCAGCTAGGCAGTTTTGTTCAAATTCAGTTGTCCTGGTTTACCTTCTGTCATCTATGACAATTGGTCCTCCTCATTGATGGATGAAGTCTACAGCTACAGGGACTCTTAGTGTTCCATCTGATTTCTTGTGTTCATTAGAGGAAAATGAAAGAGGAAGCAAGAGTGAGAGACAGTAGGTAATATAAAAGTCATGGTGTCATGGTGACCAATGTGCTTCTCTCACTCTGCTGTGTTACAGGCCCAGAATCAAGTTCCATAGTATGGCATTTATTTAAGAAAAAGTGGTTCAAACTAAAGAATCAGCTCACAGTAATCATGTCTTTCAAACATTGTTTTTTTTTTAATTTTTATTTTATTTTTTTAGTATATCAACACCTAGGAGAGTTTTACTTTTTCCTTAAGGCAAACCTTTGTGTCATAACACCTTGGGGGAAGGGCTGTGGTTGTCACACAGAAGTGTTTTAGAGTCTGGTTTGAGTTTTTAAGAGATGACTTTAAGTAGCACATGCTGGCTGGCATGAAACTTGTTGTGCAGCTGAGGATACTCCTGATATTTCTGTCACCATAACAGAATAGAGTCACTAGAATGCACCACCATGCACAACTAATGCTACATATTCTACTCTTAATAAATAAGTGCTAAGAACAGTGGAAATGACATTATTAACACTGCATAGGGACTATTTCTTTATTTTTTGAAATTGTAATGTCATTATATTATTTGTCTCTTCTGTTACTTCCGTTTCCAAATACACTGGCTTTTGTTTTTCAATTTCCTGACCCTTTTTCATTAATTTTCTTTTTATGTACATATGTATATACAGATGTATTTCGAAAACACATCTACTTTATCTTCATAATGGTTAATTTGATGTGTTTTTAGAGATAACCATTTGTGATCAAAATTAATTTATGTGCTCTTCTTTAGGGAAGATTATTTCTTCCACTCTTAATAACTTAACTGCTGATATTTGCTTGAATAGAGTTGAAATCTCATGGATTTTCCCCTATCTACATTGGCATGTCTATCTTTTTGTTGTCCCTGCTTAGCTCGTGTTTAGGCAATCAAGTTCCCGAGACTTTACAGTTATAGCTTCTGATTTTCCAAGAAAAACAATCTCCCATCAAATTCCCAATTCTCTCTCTCTTACAATCTGTCTGTCCTTTTCTGTTATATTTCATAAGCCTTTGGTTCAGTAATTGTTCCAATTGGGAATGGAGATTCCACCACTTGGCAGTTTGATTTTGGTTTTCTTTAATGGTCTTTATCTGTTGAAAATGGAGTTTCCTGAGGAGGAGTGAGGGCATTTTTAGTTTAATTCTGTTTGTTTTTAGATTAGCCAAAATCTTTAAAGGCTACTATCATTTTGCTCAACAAACTACATTGCTAGATGTCTAAAATTATCAATATCAGAAAAATTCTTTATTAAAGAATATAATATACTCATTACAAATATGTTATTCTTAAGCCATTTTTAATTGTTGGTTTTATATTGAAGATTTTTAAAAATCAGATTAGTTTCTCACTAAAATAATTAATTTGTGCATTCCTTAAAATGTTTTTCTATATGCCCAAATCTATTTATTCATGTATCATCAGATAGTATTTTAAATATTAAGATTATTTTGATTATATCTAATACTTCCAATTATTTTGAATAATTTATTCATATATATTCTGACATTGTCTTATAATATTTTTAAAGATTGAAGAAAAGTCAATTGCCTAGAAGTTTATCTAATTCTTGTTATGTAAACTGTTGTCATCTAATAAATGCCATATCCATTCCATGATCTTTCCATATAGTCTCTCACCTGTGATCATAGATATTTTTCTGTCATCTCTGTGAATTCTTTGTGGTAGAGATGCCACTCACCATGGTATATCTAAGAATGAACAAACAGCTTATTTTTTTTTCATTTTTTTTTATTTTATTGAGAATAAGAAAAAGTTTCCGCCTCCTCCCAGCCTCCCATTTCCCTCCCCCCCCC
>NW_026068018.1:3272984-3277958 GCF_014885135.2 Alexandromys fortis
CTACCTAGCTCGCTGCAGGCAGGCTAGCGGGGACAAAGGAGCTAGCACCCTCTCATTTGCCCTGCCGATTCGGATTCGGTCCTAGAGCCCCGAACAGGCTGGGCTGGGAGATGTTATATGGTCAAAGAGGGAAGGGAGTCAGACGGAGGGGGGGAGGGTAGTGGATGCAAGCTGGGTGGGATAGGAAGAGAGAGGAAGTATCGGGCAGAGTAGCCCCTGAGGATGACCAGGAAGTGTAGGAGGGGTGTCTGAGTTCCCTGTCCCGGGCTGCTGCTGCGGTCAGAAACTCACTCACCCCAGTGATCCAAACAGTTTATTCTTATAACTAATAAGCTAAATATGTAGGGTTTTATCCACCGTTAAATTGTCCCAGGCTACTGCATGTATTTTTTGAAGATATTTAAATAATAGTTTCATGTAATTAATTAGCAAGTGTTCTGTACCAATAAATGACTAGATATCTAAAATCCTCAAGGAATCACAAACAATGTTATTAATACTAGATCTCCCATACTACAGGTGCATTTCTTTTATTTATTTGTTACTCATTATCACAGGCATCCCACATGGCGTTTAACACTGAAGAAGTTACTAAATACTTGAATTCACAAAATTCATAATCAGTCACCACTCTAAACCATTTGCTCATGTTAAACTTTATGACTGCAGTATATAAAAAGCCAAATAAAGCTTTAGATTTCCTTGAAAATAATGCATAGGTGACACTGATGAATTTATATCCAGTTTCTGCAAAAGTCAACAGCCAATATTACCACAAAGAACAATAAAAAGGAGATATTTAAATCCTTACTTCTATCAGTAAACAAAACTTTCATGGTGATGTGTAAAGCATCTGTGTAGCTTTCCGTAGAAGGATCAAAATAAAATTTATACTTCCTTTGAATTTCTCTTAGTCTTCACCACAGCTGTTTCCATTCTCCCTTGAGAAATTATATGATAAAGAATAGTATTATATATTATTTCCACATGATTATTTAATTCCATACGCTGCCATAAAACCAGAGGAACCCCTCATTAGCACATAAGAGTCACTCTGTGCTTTTGTCAGCATCTGTCCCCTTATATCAGAGTCGGTTTTATTCATTTCATTTAGCTTGATAAACTCACTGACCAAGTAAAGGAAAGTGGTGGTCTATAGTCCATAAGTAGATCTATGATATAGTTCTTACAAAGTATTTCTAACCTATTTAGAACACCAAATATACTACAAAGGGAAGAAATTCGAACAATGGCTTTAAGCTTTTATTTGGCTAATGGTATGTCTTTAGACATTCTGTTATTTAGTAATAGTTTTCGAGACATAACATTTGGGTGAACTTTTAGTTTAACATGAAATTTTTCCTTCCTAAAGCTAATGTTAAACTCAGAGTATTTTATTCTAAGGAAAGGCAAAATACTTTCACCCGAAAGAAAAGGTGACATTTCCATTTTGTACAGTCTGCTAAAAATGCCACAGCAGCTACAGTTTTTAATCCATGATCGTGAGTTATGCATGGATTGATTTTAAATGTAGCATTTTATTACTAGGGAAGAAAAAATGGTATTTCCTTAAAAATAAGATTAAATAGATATGTAACGGAATTTTAGTTGCAGAGATGAATTTTTATGCATACTCGTTGGTTATGCTATAAGAGATTTCCTTTCTGCATTTACTGTATGTTTAAAATATCGGCCATAAACACCCTGAAGGGCAGGTGCTGAAATGACAGACAGAGACTCCATTCCATCTGTGTAAAAGGTTAGTGCCATATTGCAATACTTAGCATAACCTTAAAAATCCATAACTTACACCCTCTTTTTAGGCAAGTTTTATGTTTAAATATGGTTTGGAAAATATAGTCTCACAAGTTAAACACATAGCAAAGAGTATTGCCTTATTTTCATAAAATAATTAATCACATACTGTAGAGTTGTTATAATTTTATAAGCTTACTGTTGATTTGTGTGTTTTATACATGCATGCAAAAATCTTCACAGCAAAATACAAGTTTCCTAACATCAATCTGTGCTACACTATTCAAATAAATTATTTTAACCCCTTACAAATATTTAAACTAATATGGAACTAGGTAAAGAAAAATATTTTTCTCAACTTAAGTAACCTTTATTACAGATGGGGAAAAGTTGATCTGTTCATATTTTGAGAAATCCCTTGCAGACAACTAGAGTTTATAATATGAATTCATTATTATATCTTCTAGTGGTTATATGTCCAAGATAAAACAAGTTAGTTGCAAATATAATGCTACTGATTTTAATGGTAAATCATGCCTTCAGTTTATCATTTCTGAAGTTGAGACAGGAGAATAAACATAAATTTGGGTCTAGCCTTGGCTAAATAGTGAATTTCAAATCTGTTTGGGTTTAAATATGGGTCTTGTTTCAAAAGTGAAAAACAAAACAAAAAAAATTCCAGAAACAGTGACTTTTATTATCTTATTTATGTAGCTTCATATGCAATTCTATTCATGTTTAATTAAATTGATATTTTAAAATTTGACTGAACTTTATCTTTATAAATAACATTATTAATTTTTGTTCTGATAGGTAACCTTCAAATTTTCACCTCTTTTATCCTGCCAGTGTACACTTACATAAACAGCCCTATTTCTCCATCCTGGTTTTCATTGTTAAATTCTTTCACTCTTTTTTTTTTTAATTTCCACCTCCTCCCTGCCTCCCATTTCCCTCCCTTTCCCACTACTCCCCTCTCCCTCCCTCTCCAGTCCAAAGAGCAGTCAGGGTTCCCTGCCCTGTGGGAAGTCCAACGTCCTCCCGGCTCAATCCAGGTCTAGGAAGGTGAGCATCCAAACAGGCTAAGCTCCCACAAAGCCAGTACATGCAGTAGGATCAAAACCCAGTGTCATTGTTCTTGACTTCTCAGCAGTCCTCATTGTCTGCCATGTTCAGAGAGTCCGGTTTTATCCCATGCTTTTTCAGTCCCAGTACAGCTGGCCTTGGTGAGCTCCCATTAGATCAGCCCCACTGTCTCAGTGGGTGGGTGCACCCCTCGTGGTCCTGAATTCTTGCTCATGTTCTCCCTCCTTCTGCTCTTCATTTGGACCTTGGGAGCTCATCCCGGTGCTCCAATGTGGGTCTCTGTCTCTATCTCCATCCATCACCAGATGAAGGTTCTATGGTGATATGCAAGATATTCTTCAGTATGGCTATGGGATAGGGCCATTTCAGGCTCCCTCTCCTCAGCTGCCCAAGGAACTAGCTGGGGACATCTCCCAGGACTCCTGGGAACCCCTCTAGAGTCAAGGCTCTTGCTCACCCTAAAATGGCTCCCTTAATTAAGATATATACTTCCCTGCTCCCATATCCACCCTTTCTTTATCCCAACCATCCCATTTCCCCAAGCTCTCCCCATCCTCCCCTTCTCACTTTTCTCTCCCCATCTCCCCTTTCCCCATCCTCCTCCACCCCCAAGTTCCCAATTTTTCCCAGGTAATCTTGTCTACTTCCAATATCCAGGAGGATAACTATATGTTTTTCTTTGGGTTCTTATTTAGCTTCTCTAGGATCACGAATTATAGGCTCAATATCCTTTATTTATCCACATAAAAGTAATCAATCTCAATTTATTAGATCATGATTACATTCATAACTTATTTAATTTACCTATGACTTATAAGTAATATAAGTAGTTATTGAGAGCATTGGAGAGATGGTTCAACAGTTCAAAACAAAACAATAAACAGAACTTGCAGCTCTTTCAGAGGACTCTGGTTTACTTCTCAGCACACATATTGTATGACCCATAACCACCTGTAACACCTGCTTCAGGAGATGCAGCCTTTCCCCTGATCTTTGTATATGCTAGCACATGCTCAAAACAAGAATACAAGTAATTAAAAATAAAATAAGTTAGTAAAAAGTAATTATTCTCGGGAGCTATAAGAATGGCCAAAAATAATATCTAATGTCAGAAGCAATTCTTTGTACTTGTCCACTTTCTTTCTTATTTAAATGTATTTAAAGCAAATGAAGAGTATTAGTCATCACATTATAGGTTATATAGAATGTAATTGTAGACGGGGCTATTTTAGGACAGAGGATATTATAATCATCTGTTGCAATTTCTTTAACAAAATCTAAATCTGAGTATCCTGTTATAAAAGGTTTTATTTAAATATTTATTTGAGAATCTGAATATTCAAAATAGCCAGGACAAATTGCTTCAATTTTACGTGAAGTTCCCAGTTACATCATTAAACCTGAGGTGTCATCATAAAAAAAATTAGTAAATACAACTGAGAGAGCTTGTATGGTGAGAAAGACTCTTGACAGAGTGGAGAGAGCAGTGTTCTTCATTCCTAACAGCCTCATTACAAGAATGAACCAGACCCAGTAACAAAGGCAGAATTCTTCCAAAGCCAGCACCCACCATGTCCCAATCTCTTTTCAATGCAATCTATAAGGGTTCCAAAGACCTCTACTTTGTGATGAAAAACAATCATTTGCCATTGAACTATAAGAACTCATTCACAGTTCATACAAGCTGGAAACATATGGCCATGATTATATGCTATATCATTTAAGAAAGAAAAATAATAAACCACAAAGCAGATTTCTAAGTAAATAAATTACTTGTACAATTCAAATTGATGGTGGCATCATGCATACGGCCTGTACATGTCTGACTCAGATGTGGTCCTAGAGCTGAGAGGAAAAGTGAACATAAGCCACTGTCTTTAACCAAGAAGGTAGCTCCATTTAATAATCACTTATAAACACAAAATAATTTTCTCCAAAAGAGTATTAGTGGGAAAACAAAAGGGTAGGCCACATGCACAGCAGAACATGTCCAGCACAAAAATAAAAAATAAACTCAAAGGCTTCTTCTTCTTCTTCTTCTTCTTCTTCTTCTTCTTCTTCTTCTTCTTCTTCTTCTTCTTCTTCTTCTTCTTCTTCTTCTTCCTCTTCCTCTTCCTCTTCCTCTTCCTCTTC
>NW_026068018.1:3278033-3336789 GCF_014885135.2 Alexandromys fortis
CTCCTCCTCCTCCTCCTCCTCCTCCTCTTTACATTTAAAAATATGGCTTCAAGTTTTATGGGTTTTTTTTGCTATCTCTGTGTGTGTGTGTGTGTGTGTGTGTGTGTGTGAACCTGTGTGCCTCTGTATCTCTATGCATTTCTCTTGCTTTTGGGGGGAGGGAGGCTCTTTTTCTTCTGTTGTCTTTTAAACTCTATTCTGATAGGCTTACTAATATGTTTTATTTTATTTTATTATTTAATGCTTGTTAGGTTTCCACAGGTGTGGAGCAGTAGGAAGGTAGGAGAAACTTGGAGGAGTTGGTGGAGTGGAAAACCTAATCAGAATGTACTGTACAAAAAAAAATCTATTTTTTTAATAAAAGATCAACAACAAATAAAGAGAGTTTGATGCAAGATTTTTAAAATTTACAGGTGCTTGTAAACCATTGTATTATTTTTGGAATACCTTAATTCAGACAAGAAACTTAGAATCAAATCATAAAATAGTCTTTAGCAATGCAGTTTGTGTATATGTTTGCAGCCTTCTGCCTTGGTCTGCCAGAACTGCATATACAGCTCAATCTTCAGTCTCAGATCATCCCCAGTTGAGAACTGACAACACAGGCGTGAAAGCGAGCCACAGTTACTACACAGCCCTGGGGTCTTTTATATAGAGGTAGAAGTTAATTCTCAAATAAATTTCACTAGAATACCAAAGATAACCTATTTCTCAAAGTCAAAAATACAGTATTCAAAGACTGTTGCTGCTCTTAGATGTTAACTTTCTTAATTATTTAAATATGTACATGACAGGAACATAAAATTTAAGACACATATAGATGATAATCAATAGGATTAAGTATTTTAATTTGTTTACTTTTGAAGAAATTTGAAATTGCATCCTGATTTCAGTGACAGGTTTGGTTTTTAATGCCTGCTGCTAACCTGTCTCAGTTGGTGTACTGACGCTTGCCAAGGTAGATGAGTTATAATGTTTGAAATTCCTCTTGATTGGAATTTCACTGTCACAGAGAAGCCAAACTTTCATGTTGTTGTGAGATATTTATGCACTGTGTAAAAGATATATTGCTGTGATTGGGTTAATAAGGAGACAAAGAGCTAGTAGTTGTGCAAGAGGTATAGGCAGGATTTCCAGGCATGGAGAGAAGAAATAGGAGATGAATTAATGTGTAATATAGACACACTAGCCTGATACACAAAATGGGACAAATGTAAAAGCCATGTGGTAGAATGTAGATTTGTAGTAGGAGGCTGCTAGTTTGTTTTCTGGCTGCCCAGATTCCTGAAATAACCACACAGAAACTGTATTAAATCACTGCTTGGCCCATTAGATCTAGCTTCTTATTGGCTAATTCTTGCATATTAATTTAACCCATCTCCATTAGTTTATATTTTACCACAAGATTCGTGGCCTACTGGCAAGGTTCCAAAGTTTCTCTGTCTCAGGTGGCTCCATGGCTTCTCTCTGACTCTGCCTCCTTTCTCCCAGCATTCAGTTTAGTTTTCCCCTGCCTAGTTCTATTCTGCACTGCTCTGCTATAGGCTCAAAGCAGTTTTTTTTTTTATTAACTAATAGTTGTCACAGCATACAGAGGGGAAATCCCACATCATAGATTAATAAAAATATGGGTTAATTTAAGTTATATGAGCTAGTTAAAAACAATCCTCAGCCAAAGGCCAAACTCTTATGATTAATAATAAATCTTTGTACCATTATTTGCAAGTGGCTTGTTATACAGTGAAAGACTCCTTACATTGTATTTGGATTGTAAATCCAGTGCAGTAATAAAAGTCTTCTAATTTTTGTCTTCCTTCACTCTTTGTTCACCTCATTCTTGGATGGGGTTCAAGACAAAAACCTAGCAAAAGAATCAGTTCTTCTATCACTACACTTAATACTCTGTTGTTACAACATAAGGGACTGTAATACATATGATAACATATGGCTCTAATTAAGTCTGTACAGCTGAGAATTGTTGGACATTCATCAAAGAATAAGATGTGCATAGAAATAGAAACCCATTTATTTTTATAACTTTCTCTCTCTCTCTCTCTCTCTCTCTCTCTCTCTCTCTCTCACACACACACACACACACACACAAACACACACACACACACACACACATACACACACACTGAAGTGGTTGTCTCAGGGTTCAGCTGAACATTTGGATGACAATTGTGAGGCTCCTTATACCATCACTATCAAACTGATAAATAGATTGAAGGAGGAGATGAGAGAATTAGAAAAAAATAGAGGTGTTAAAGTAGAGTGGTTAAGAAAGTAGGAAGGAAACAGCATCAAAGAAGAGGGGGAAACCTTTAAAATGTAAAAGATCCACAAGGAAATTTATACTCATGTTCCTTCTCAAATTTGTGAACTATTCCAGAATTGTGAGTACTTTGACAATAAATATGTACTCAACCTATAAAAAAAACACCAAAGCAAAACAACAACACCAAAAATCTATAATTTGAAAAGAGATCAAGGAGGATCATAAAAGAGGGCTTGGAGACAGAAAATGGAAGGAAGGGTGTATTTGAGAGATACCCAAAGGTTTATATGTTCTGTTCAGTGTTTACAATGTTTAGCATGAAAGGGAAAAGGCCAAAAATATATTTTTCAGTGCTACTTTGATTCAAAATTTACTATAAATGGCAGAAACAGTAAATTAACCTCTTGGAAGATAAGAGGCAATCATTCCATCACCTATCAGTGGCATAAAAATGAGCCTATGTGAGATAAATTATAATCCTTTAATTAAAAGTATTACTAGGGAAACTGTTGATCATCACCTCTAAAAACTCTGGCCTTTTAAATCAGACTTGGAATAGATTGTAATTATCTTTAAATATCAATACTTATTTTCTGGGTTTTTCATATTTTAAATATGCTGCAATTATATATTTTCATATTAAGTGAATGCTAAGATATAGTAGAGGACTTTTAAAATTATATACTTGCTCGAGATAAAGCAGAGAAAAACAAATGTAGCAGTGATCCAAAGGCTGGCACGCATACCAATATGCCAGTTTTACATCTGGCAGTCCATGATGACAACAGATCTGCTGAAGCAAATGCTTTCCTGACAAGCCATTAATTAGAATTACAATCACCTTCCCTGAAATGGTCTTTAAAATAAATTGTCAACTGCAAATGGATGAAAATAAATAGTTTCTCTCTTCCTCCCCTAGCTCCTGGAATAAAAGGCCAAAGACAAAAAGGCTTACAAGTATGGTAATTTTCAAATGGGAA
This sequence comes from Alexandromys fortis, assembly GCF_014885135.2. NCBI lineage: Eukaryota > Metazoa > Chordata > Mammalia > Rodentia > Cricetidae > Alexandromys > Alexandromys fortis. Next base: position 3,281,292 of record NW_026068018.1, read on the forward strand.
TGTAGAAGCTGTACCTCATTTTAGATCATAGCTAGTTTTCCCGTAATTGGAAGTCTTTCCCCACCTCCCTTTTATCAGATTTCTCTAGAATTACATGCTAAGAGGATGTTTCTGTTTACTCTTACCATTAAGCAGCAACTTTATTCACATTCTCCTGCTGAACAACGGGTATTTGCCAAATTTTTTTTATTTCACGAGCCCAAAGACCAGGTAAACAATCCTAAGGAGTTTCACATCCTCATAGCTGTATTGACTACAAGGATAACCTTCAATCTTTCATGATATTAGCCTCATATATAAATCTTAGAAAGAATGAGATTTTCCCAAAGACATTTAGGAAATCATTGGGTCATCATAACAACATTTACACAATATTCATTCAAACTTTAATTCGAATTAAAGAAATTCATATGGTAATGTATTGTGCATCATGTTTTTATTATTTTGTTTGGACAACATTTCCATTCATTTCTTTTAGAATGTGTTCATTAAAGGTAATTCAAGGCTCTAGGGAGATAAATCATTTATTAAATCATTTTATTCTTGATCATGAGAAATTGATTTCAATTTTATTAAAATCTTATGAAAGGCAGGGTCGTCTACATTTTCCTTTAAGCCCAGGTCTGGGAAATGAGAGATAGGAACAGTGAAGAAATGATGGCTTCAGATTCACTGAGAGATCTTGCCCCCCCAATAAAAGTAAGACAGAAATAGTCAGTCATATCACACCAAACTATGGCCTACACACACACCTGCACTGACACACACAACAAAATACATATACCTGCACCAACAAACATATACACACAACACACCAACAGACATACAAAAACATACACACACACAGACATACACCTGTATCTGAAAACACACGCATACATTGACCAACCATGTCTGCACCTTCAAACACACCCTATTCAAACACATGTAATTTGCCCACAGTGATTTAATAATACTAATTAAATGTTTTGAATGAAGAAATTAGGAGTCTCAGAATTTATAATGATATTAAGGGAAGATTATATACAAATAAATAGACTTTAAATTGAGCTTAACTCCTTTTATTAAACGCAATAAATTTATGGAAATAGATAACATAATCTCCAAAAAAAATCAATCATACTGACAAAATGACATGATAGAAGAACATTACCACACTTTTTAATCTTTTTATCCATAATGTTATTTTATATTTTAGATACTGTTTCTTTACATATTCCACATAAAATAGTAGCGAAACTGTATCACTAGTATATGCATAACAACTCATCCTATCTAAAGTTGTGTAAATCTTATCAATATTATAGGTATACATAAATTCTAAACTAATTTACTTTACCTTTTGTGTATACCTATATCTTCCCAAGTTGGGCGGCAGTAGTGTGCTGGTTAAATTTGTGCCAAAATGACACAGTTATAAGGGAGGAACATCACAAGACTATTGGGCATTTTCTTATGGTGTGAGAGACCTCAGCTCATTGGATGGGGCCTTTCCTGTACCGGTGCTTTTGGGTTAATAAGTAAGATGGCTCAGTAAAATATAAAGAGCAAGCCAATAAGCAGCATACTTTCAGTCCTCTGCATCATGATCATCCTGTCTCCAATTCTCTGATCTTGAATTCTTACATTGCCTTCCCTCATTTCCAAATAAATCTTTTTCTTCCCAAATAGTTTTTGGTAATTGTTTGGGTGGAGGCTTCACTCCAGCCCCTGATATCCATATATCCCAAGTGTCTGGAACATTCAAGTGGAAGGGCCATCCAAGCCCCCTCCCCCATATATCTCCAAACCCTGTTGCCTCTCAGAAAACCCACCAAATAATGACCTATTCCTCAGAGATGCTCAAGATCCCTCCCAAATGGTGTTTAAGGTGCACATCCCCACCAGAAAACAAACACATGGTTTTCTTTTTCTTCTAAGGTCTTATTGTAAAGAAAAGCATATAATACCATATAAGTAGGAAAATATGAAGAAATTATGTCCAAGGGTTCTGTAATATACAAACATGTGAATATCAGAAAGACTAATTTCTGAGAATTTGTTAGACATAATAGAAGTCAGGACCACGAGGGGTGAACCCACCCACTAAGACAGTGGGGCTGATCTATTGGGAGCTCACCAAGGCCAGCTGGACTGTGACTGAAAAAGCATGGGATAAAACCGGACTCTCTGAACATGGCAAACAATGAGGGCTGATGAGAAGCCAAGGACAATGGCACGGGGTTTTGATCCTACTTCATGTTCTGGCTTTGTGGGAGCCTAGCCAGTTTGGATGTTCACCTTCCTAGACATGGACGAGCGGGGAGGACCTTGGACTTTCCACATNCCCTGACTGCTCTTTGGACTGGAGAGGGAAGGGGGGGGGGGGGGGGGGGGGGGGGGGGGGGGAAGGGGGAGAAGAACGGGAGGAGGGGGAGAGAAATGGGAGGCTGGGAGGAGGCGGAAACTTTTTTTTTCTCAATAAAAAATTAAAATATATATATGTTCAATGCATGTTACACTATAAAGAGTCATAAATTCTGCCTCAGCAAAGTGTCATGCACCTGGTAGGTACACAATAAAGGTTTCTTTAAATGGAAGAAAAAAAAATGTGTCAGAGGCCTAATTTCAAAACCCAAAATCTGATTTGGAATACAAAAGGTACTGAGCCTGTGTAAGTAATCAGGCATGTATTCTGTATTATGGAAAGTTTCACTGAAAATTTTGCTTATTATTATCTTGCCAATGAACGCTTAGAACAATTTATCTCCAAATACTTCTATGTGACTGGGAATATAATTCAGTGCCTTGAGTGTTTGCCTACCATGGTAAAGTCCTGGATTCTACCCTCAGCAGAAAATGAGAAACATCTGATATTAGAACCAGTATACTTTCTCTATGAGTTTGGTTTTATGAGCATTTTAGCTGTTTTGAGGTCTGTAGTAAAAGTCCACAAGTCAATTGAAGGACTCTGTCTTAGAGCAGGCAGTCTGTCATGTACTTGCCTTAAACTTCAATCTAAGATTCACAGACAATAGATCATAAGACTCTGCACATAGAAAGAATTTATAAAAACTGGCCTTGCCCTGTGGTCAGATTGATGAATATCTTAAATGTCACCATAGAAACTTCATCCAGCAACTGATGGAAACAGAGGCAGAGACCTGCAGAGGAGCATTGGTCTGAACTCCCAAAGTCCAGTTGAAGAGTGGGAGGAGTGAGAATATGGATAAAGTCAAGACCATGAAGGGGACCCTCTGAATATGAGTGACAGTTGTATGGCTGGGGCAGACTACGGGGCCACTGGTAGTAGCACCAGGATTTATTCCTACTGCTTGTACTGACTTTTTGGGAACCTATTTTCTTTAAATAGATACCTTGACCACCTACATATAGTAGGGAGGGCCTTGGACCTTCCCCAAATCAAGGTACTTTATCCTTTCTGAGTTGTGGATGTGGGGTTGTGTGGGGGTATAGGTAGATGAAATAGGAGGAGAGGAGGGAATGGGAACTGGGATTGATAAGTAAAATGAAAACACAATAGTTTATTTTCTTTTTGAAAAATATACAATAAATTAAATTAAAAATAAACACACAGAAACAATACAATATTTCAATGTACAGAACCAGGGTACACATGTAAGTTACTGAAAATACCAGTGTTATGTTACTGGGTCAAGTTTACCTGATATAAGTAATGAGAAATGAATCTTGACCAGATCAGGTTGGAGGAATCAAGCAAGACTTAGGCTCTGACAGTTTATTGCAAGCAATTAGACTTTTTATACCCTTATCAGAATCACAATAATGGTAGTTATTAGATTCAGTTCAATGGTAGTTGCCAGGATACAATGGCATTAGCAAGCTATACGGGTTTACTCAAGATTATTGTAACTAAGACTAATTGTCCTGTCAAGCGTCTATATGTTCTTCTCACTTCTAGGGAATGAAGATATACATAGGTGGTCTGAATACTTTCAGTGCTGGAGGGTGTACCGCAGTTTCTCAGGAAATAAAAGACACACAGTGCCACAGGAACCATCAGCTCCAACTTGAAATATCTATGACACATACCTCTTAAGACACTTAAACCAGGCCAACTCCTTGATATTTTGATGCCACAATGTTCCAAACCAAGATAAAAGTAATAGCCAGAATAGTCCCTCTGAGCTGTGTGATTCAGTAGAAAACACTTAAAAGCACACCATCAGGAAAACTTTAGCATCAAAGAACTTCTCTTATAACATACAGAAGAGGGCACAGGAAAAAGGTATTCAAATACTTCTTTCCTTGAACATTCAAAAGACTAGAAAAGTTGAAGAAAATTCATGTAAAATAGTAAAAATTCTTCAAGAATAATAAAAATAGACACAACTTTTAACAAAAAGATATCTTAAAGACTGATGATTCTGAGTTTAAAATTTGCATGCATATGCATTCTTTATAAATAGCAGTAATGCATGTATTGTGAGGTACTCCATGGTTTGTTTATCTCCTTGTTTGAATTCTTTTTTTCTGTGTGTAGCTTTTGACTACTGCATTAAAGTATGAAATATATTTTATTATTAAAATTAGTGGAGCTCATAGACTTTGAAAATTCTGTGCATGGAAGATTGTATTGTTTCTATCAACACATAAAATCGTAATCATTAATATGTAACATTTGTCCCTAGCTAAACGGGTCTAAATGTTGTTTGAAAGTCATAAAACCTGTCCAACCTTGTAAACAATTTTTTAAAATTATCTAAGCTTTATTTCAATAAACATAAAAATGTACCTATAAGTAAAGCTGGACTATATACAGTGGATTTTGCATCTTAAAATATATATTAAACCATAATAGGGTGATTAAACAAGAAAAAGTTGCAATACCAAAGATAATACTGGACAAAAGTTTAAGCTTTCTTTCCTTTGAATTCCTGATAATCTTCATTATCAGGACAGAGACAGAATATAAGTGTCAGATGATCTTTATAATTTCTTTTAAATTTTGAGATAATAATATAACTGCATCTTTTCCTTATTCCTTTCCTCCATTCAAACCCTCCTATATACCAGTCATTGTTCTCATTTAAATTTATGTCTAATTTTATTTAACTGTTATGATATAACTATAATATATCTGTAATAACAACCATCTATATCCTTAAATATAGCCTGCTTTAGTCTTTATAATGTAACTCATATGTGTGGTGTCAGGGCTTACCACTTGGTGTTAGATAACAATTGGTGTGGTCTTCCCCGAAGAAAATTGATATGTGATTCTGCTCTGTGTGCTGTGAATACCATTGGTGAAAAAAGAACTTCTTTGAGCCAAGGGCAGGGCAGAACAGAGGTAGGCAGGGAAAACTAAAATGAATGCTGAGAGGAAGTAGGCAGAGTAAAGAGAAGCCATGTAGCCCTGTTAGAGATGGAAGCCAGGAACTTTAGCTGGTAAGGCACCGCCAAGTAGCAAAACACGGATTAATAGAAATGGGCTAAATTAATATGTAAAAGTTAGCCAATAAGAAGCTAGAGCTAATGGGCAAAGCAGTGATTTAATTAATACAGTTTCTGTATGGCTATTTTGTGGTTGAGCAGTCTGAAACGAAACAAGCGACCTTCTCCAACAGAAGATGATTTTTCATATTCTCAGTATTACTTAGTTGCCCAAGGACTAGTGAAGCCATGAATCTTGGAAAAAAATTATAGTCTCCATATTACTAAATCAGCATAATTCCTAACTACATTCTAAACATTTGTTCTTAAACCCATGGACTGACATATTTGTCCTTCCTCATCAAGGAAACTTCTTTTTGCAACAGAAGGGGTTCATTACAGAAAACTATAACCAATGAAAATGTAGAGCTGGAGCCCACTCCTAGGGATATGTCTACAAAACTATTCACTTATTTCACGGAGGTTTAGGAAACATTGAAGATGAGTAAACAGAAAAATTATAAGTGCAAAATTATCATGGAGTTTGATGTGAGTTTTAATTTCCTAGAATGTCAGAAGTGAGACCTAAAAACTTTCATCAACACAAGAGACAGCCTAAACATGAGATGAACAAGAACAACTGTTATACTAAAGTAGATGCGGGAAAGCCCAAGAGGCATCAGCCCTAAAGGGGCGTTGGTGGCTCCTTATGTGATAAAGTGAAAAATAAAGAACACTTATTGATTTTATCATGAATCTAGCTACAGTGTGGAAGCAAAAGGTCTTGTCAGAACCTGATACTACACATATTTGCAATGAGTAGGGTCCAAAAATTAATATTAAAGTTGAAAGCAGTGCAAATTTGTTTATGGATATGTAGATACCCATAATGTAATCTGACACCACTACCATTTAACAGAACATATCCCATGACTTTCCATGAATTTGGATCTTATTTACAGTACAAGGTACCAATTCTATCTTGTGAAACAAGGGTCAAATCTACTAAAAAAATGTTAGTTACTCATATAAACTTTCCTACCACTATGGCACAAATGTGAATATCTTGCTTGGTAAGTTAAATTTTGAGTAGAAAAAGAAACGAAAAGAAATAAAATTTTATTATCCAATCTTCTATGGGCAAGTATTTTTTTTTAAAGTTCTTCTGAGTCAATCATATCCTTAAATAAGTCTTCCTGCATCCATGAGTAAAAGGTTTTTCTTTGAGATAATAAAATTGATATTGTTGATGTGAATATATATATATGCTTTGGATCTTTTGCACACATAGCTTTTTTTTTAGTTTTACATTTTTTTTCTGAAATTTGAAATTGTTGGAGTTATATATAGTCTGTATTCTAAGATGAGAAACATTAATCTTTTATGTAAATTTTTATTTTTAATTTAAATTTAATAGTTGTTTTAAGACTGAGACCAAGTGCCTAATATTTTAGGAAAATTACGTTTTACTGTGGAAGAATGTGGGGTAACATTTTAAAAGACTCATTTGTGGGTATTATTTTGGGTAGTATACATATATTGTATTCTGTATCATGATGTAAATCAATGAGAGCAGTTAATAACCTGTAAGATATAGAGGTTTAATTTTTATGGCATCTTGCCATGCCATGTTCAGTTAATAGCCATGGAAGATCTATTCTTTCCTGAAGAAAAATAGAGGATAAGGAGATCTGGGAAGATGGGAGGTGTGTGTGGAGAAGTGAGGATGTAGGAGGGAGTGGAGGCTAAGATTGAGATGTTTGAGAGAAGAATAAATAATAAGAAATAAAGATAAAATAAAAAGACTTATTTGGCTAAACTCACACAGATGCCATTTGTGAACATGTCTCTTTCTAGAGCCTGTACACTTTAGGAAACTCTCAGTTAAGCCTTCTGCCCCCAGATAATTCTTTTTTTTTTTTAACATAAGTAATTACAATATTCACTCTAATTCTCTATTTCTCATTTTTCTTCCCTTCCTTTTCCACAAGAATGAATATTCTAATGTGTGTTATTCATAGTGACACGTGTGCATAGTTTTATAGCAGTTATTAATTCTTGAAAGGTTATCATCAGAAGTCTCTTGTGAGTTTATTAAAACAACTGTGTTACCTAAATTTTGGCTAAGTGTATATTCAGTTACCTATAAGATAAGTATTACTTTTTACTTGGTTGACTAGTAGTACTCAGGAAATGCAGCTAATGCAAATTAGTTTCCATCCATATTTCTGTACATGAATGACTAGAAAGAGACATCTTCAATTTACATTTCTAAACTGGTCATACTTTCAGTCCCTGAAGGACTATGTCACCTGATCATTAAGATGCCAGAGTATGTTGCACTTGTTTACCAATAAAACTCTCCTTTATTAAAATAAAATACTAAAATAGCAAAAAATTAAGATATACTGAAAATGAAAGAAAAGCTTTACAGATATTATACATTTATATATTTGTGTAAATCCTATTGATAATATATAAAATGTGCTATAATTTGAAATGTAATCCTTGACACCAAAGTATTAAAATAGTAAATTTTTCAAGGTATGATTAGAAAACAAGAAAGATTTGTATTTTGAGTGGGACATTTGTATTTTGAGCTTTACACAGGGCAGGAAAAAACAGTCCCTTTGCCCCTCTAAGTTTAGCCTGTGAAGGCTGGCTAACAAGGTTACATCCTGAAGATACTTCTTGTCCTGCCCAGGCAGGATCCTTGCCAGTTCATCAGTGGTTGAATTTCACCCTTCATGATGGTGGGAAATAAGAATCCTATATTTATAGAATATCTGCTCTCACACTGTCTTGGTTATTTTTCTCATTGTTATGACAAATCACCTGACAAAAATCAACTTAAGGAAAAAAGGATTTATTTTGGCTTTCAGAGCAAACCGGTTTTTACAATCTACCATGGTGAGGAACCACCTTAGAAACACAGCTGTCAATATTCCATCTGGAGCAAGGAAGCAGAGTGAACAGGAAGAGATGCCAAGCTATGAAACCTCGAACCTCTCCCTCATTTCTTCCAATAATGCCCCGCCTCCAGAACATTCCCACAACAGCAATCAATGCCATCATCTGGATGGAGATCATGAGTCCATGACAGACCTTTCACATTTAAATCACAAGGCATTGTTACAGCAGCACAGGGCAGAACCATTGCTGTTGTCCTATTTCTTTAAAGAAAATGGTGAATTTCACAGACGTCAGTGTCACCTCCAGCCCAGCTCCAGGGATTTCCTTAACTAGATACACAAAAGAAGGAAGAAATGATAGACCGACACATCAAAAATCTAGAATTTGTGGTCCTGACAATTATATGATACTCTGAAAGCTTCCCACATTTAGTGTGTGAATTCACACAGGGAGGAAGGGTTATTACATACAGAGATAAGGAGGCAATGCTTATGGTGCACAGCAGGATCATGGAAACAAGATTAGCTAATCTTGGTCGGAGCACTCTCTGGAGGGGAGCAATATTCATGCAGAACTATAGGGAGAGGAATTCGGGTGGATTTTAGATTTTAGATTTGTAATCAGAGACTTAAGTGTCATTTTCATGCTCACATTCATTGTTATTTCACTACACACTGTGCATGGCTCTCCTATCTCTATTTTAAGCTCATTAGAAAGCTTTCAAGTGGCATTATTAGGGTTATTAACACAATTAAATTGAGGGTAAAATTTTATATCTCAGAATATTGCAAAACTAGAGCTAAAAACTTCAACTTTAAGTATTATTGTTTTTAAGAAATTCCCAGGTTAATCACAGAAAAGCTCAACAGAATATTTTGAGCAATTTTCATCACATTCATTTCAACCCCTCCTCGCTGCAAACAAATTACCGGACAAATAAATGTGTAACCATAACAAGATAATTTAATATTAACTTTATAGCAATACTGAATGAGCTATTGTATTGAGAAAGTACCTGACAAAGAACAACCTAAGGGAGGAAGAATTTATTCTGGTGTATAGTTCAAAGCTTAAGATATATATGTGTGTGTGTGTGTGTGTGTGTGTGTGTGTGTGTGTGTGTGTGTGGCGTGTGTGTATGTGTATATATAGGTGTGTGTATATATGTATATATATATACACAACTATATAATCCATCTTATGTTACTTGCATTTCTATATTTTGGGGGTAGGACATTTTATTTTGGAAAACTAATTAGAGGTCTCATCCCTAAGCAAGACTAATTTTCCGTCTCTCAGCAGTCATTTATCACCTGTACCTCTTCATCACCTCTTCATCTGTGAGGAGTGAGGCTTTACATTTCCTCCCTCTTTCTCTGCTTGTCAAGTAAGTAGTCTTTGTTCACATCTTGTTTAGGCATCCTTATTGTGGAGAGTTCATGGGTGTGATCTCTGTGTTCTATCTAGAATACACGCAAACATACTCACAACAGACTTCAACATCCTCTGTGTGTTTCATCTCTCTGCTCAATCTCCTATCTTATTCCCATATTCTTTATATATAGGAGATATCTTTATCATCTTTGTCAAATGATGCAGGATCCCCCTCTGTATGCTGTGATTACCATTGATTAGTAAAGAACTGCTTTGAGCCTATAGCAGGGCAGAACCGAACTAGGCAGGGAAAATTAAACTGAATGTTGGGAGAAGGAAGGCAGAGTTTAAAGAAGTCATGGAGTCACCACTAGAGACAGACATGCTGAAACTTTGCCTGTAAGCCACAGCCACATGGTGATACACAGATTAATGAAAATTGAGTTTAGGATATAAGAGTTAGCCAGAAATACGCTTAAGCTATTGACCAAATAGTATTGCAAATAATATAGTTTCTGTGTGGTTATTTTGAATCTGCGCAGCAGGGAATAAACAAGTGGTCTCCTACTACAGTCAAATATTAGATGGTAATAGCTACATTCATTCCTGTTGTTCTCTTTTATTGCGTCTAAATTGTCTACATGTTTAATTCTGTGCAACCATCAAACTGTTTTTATTACTAGAACTCGTTAATATTATTTTGACATCTAGAGTTCTAATCCTTCCGAAAGTAAAATATTTCAGAATAAACCTAATTAAGTAGGTAAAAGATCTCTATGGTGAAAATTTTAAATCTCTGAGGAATTACTTGAGGAAACTGATAAAAATGGGAAGATTCTCCATGTTCATTGATTGGTAGAGCTAATACTGTAAAAATGACTATTATACTAAAGGCTATACACAGATTCAGTGTGATCTTAATCAAAATCCTCCAAACAACCTTTAGGAATAGAAAAATATCTAAAATTGTTCTAAACATTAGTTTAATATAACATTTGATCTTATGTGTATTAACTTTCATATCTTTCCAAACTCAATTTCAATTTTTCAAAAGCAAATTAATAATAATGTATATAAGTAAAATTATTATTTTCCACTGAATTGTCTTTAAACTTTCTCTGTTTTATTTCACTATTTCCTTTAAAATGCTCTTGATAAAAGTGGCAATGGTGAGAAATACATATACAATAACCAGTGATGCTTATCTAGTTCAGGCAATATTAAAATCTATAAATTGGTAAGTCACTTACCTCCCCATTATCTCTGGAAAGTTCCATTTTAAATAGATTAAGACTCCAAAGAAAACCTAAGATAATCAGTTAGCACGGATCTCAAGTACTAAACACTAAGTATTAGTTTCTTTGACTTTGCATTAACTTTATATTAGTAAATAAAACTCTAAAATCTACTTTGTTGATATATTTTATATCCTGGCCCTATTAAAATTCCTCTGTCAGATGTTCTTTAAGATATGCCTTTCTCCATTGAACAGCCATATGTTGTTTTATCTTATAAGTCAATTGGTAGAATACATTTTATCATCGCATTGTTACTGTAAATGCAGTATTCAGACTCAGGAACACATGTACATGAAATCCTTACTATAGTAGTTTAGATAATTAGCTGTAAAATATGCAAAGTCATCAAGAGTTTGACCTTAACTGTAAATCACAGAACAAGAAATGAGCGCACCTGACAGGTAGAATTATTGGAATTCTCATAAAAGATTCCCACCTTTGAAGTGGATCATGGATTTAAGAGCATGGATTTGATAGCTCCTGATGGCAGTGAAGTTCATGGTGCTAATGGTGATTTTTTTTTTTTTAAATACAAAGTTCAAATTTTCGAAGGTTCAAAGTTTAGAGAGGTGATTGACAGAGGAGCAAAAGAGACTTACCATTTGTCAAGATACAATGGGAGCTCCCCAGGCTGAAACCTGACACTGAGGGCATCTACTAGTAAGCAAAATGACATGACCCAAAGTGCCCTTTTTCAAACATAAAGGTTTTTCAAGAGGAAGTCTCAGAATGGTTCAGTGGGAGCATTCATGATCTTTTTAAAGCAACAAATTTAATTTAGATTCCCTCTTGTTTAATTAAAGAACTGGCAATAAATAAACTCAATCATAGTATGAAGGGGACACCTGGATGTCTTAAGAGTTGACAAACATGATTACTCACATGAGAAAGGAACCAGCAGCCTCCTAATGCCTTCTGAGGGAGTCCAGATAGACTCCCAAAGTGAGGGATACACCATAGTTTGACCATAGTAAAAGTCTCATCAGGTGCACACAAGAGCCTACAGAACAATTATTCATCCTTTCAAACATTCTTCTAAGAGAGGCTTATCTCTGTAACACTTTAAACTGGCACCTGGGGTATGAGAAATGATTTCTTTTAAAGGTGCAGTTGTGTTAACTTGAATAGGAAGTAGATGTCATTGAAGATTAGCTTGTAAGACTATCTTCCTTTTTGTTACTAGTCCTTTCAATGCATTTTCTTTCATATTTTATTAAACATGAGCCTGGAGTAAGATACGTTTTGATCATTACTTACGCATTTGAACACCTCAGCTCAGTTCATCTTCCCCCTAAGATTTGAATCAGAGTTTTTTCCTCACGTGATAGCAAAGTGGAATTGACATTGAAGACACAAAATCTGTTGTCTCATTTGCATGCCGGTTTCCTGTACCTAATATCAGAAGGAAATGGTCAGAAATGAGAGCACTTCCTTATTCTTTCTATAGGAGACAAAAGTTTACTTTTGGAGTCTTTGTACTACAGACAGTAATGTGGTTCGTCTTTGTGTTTTTACTAGTTTACTTTGAGTAGACTCGAGAGTGCCTCTTACCAATCTAGCACAATTTATTTGTTTTCTTTGTACTTCTGGAATTGAACACAATACTGTGAGTTCAGTAGGAATGATTCTATCATTCATCCACACTTTCAGCCATTAAATGGCTGCATTTAATTTTTAAAATGATTTATATATTTTTAATTGCCCCAAGAGATTTACCCACATGAGAGCAAGTGTGTTTTGTGTGTGTCCCTGGTTCACACGAAGGCTATATGAAGGTTCTGAATACCTGGACCTGAAGTGACAGATGGTTGTGAGCTGTCATGTAAGTCGTGGGAACTGAACGCAGGTCCCGTCAAAACAGGACATGCTCTTCACTGCTGAGCTGTCTTTCCAGTTCTGAGATCCTGCTTTTAAATGAATTATTTATTTATATGGAACTTACATTTGAATTTATAGAAACAAGGATAACAGAAGGAATGCCAAGATGAGGTTTATTTATTTCATTTTATTTTAGTACAAACCCAAATTAATGTGTAATTATCTATAAAGACAATGTGAATTCTTTCTTTGCTAAACTATGAAAGAAAAAACAATGACAGGATTTCAAAATGGATCTTTTGAATAAGAACTTAAATTGCGATGGTATAATGAATTCAGATTTATGAATGTATGCGTTAAGTTTCCTTAATGCCATTTGCCTTCACACTGTACATCAAGAACAACAAAGCTTTGAATTACAAATTTTCGTTGATTATGCAGGTAGCATGATCTTCAGAAGGTGTACTTAACTGGACAGCTTCATAGTACAGTTTAAAGGTTTTAAATATTAAATTCAGTGATCTTATTTAATATATCAAAGCCTAATATTTCAGATCTTGGAAAAACAAAGAAAATTTCCTCAAATCAGCCCGAGGAGAGAAAGTGAGATAGAGAGAGAAAGATGGAGAGAAGGAGAAAGAGAGAGAGAGAGAAAGAGAGAGAGAGAGAGAGAGAGAGAGAGAGAGAGAGAGAGAGAGAGAGAGAGAATTGTTACCCAGTGACATAAAGAACAAAGTTATTAAGAAATCTGTCTTTTACATTAGATCCTAAAATTTTAACAGCTTTGTGCTCAATGTGTGGGAATTTGTTAAATATGCCTATAACAGCTGGCATCAAGTACTTTTCTCAAGACAGTCTCTGCCACAAATGTCTATTTAAAATTATTTGGTGGTCAATTTTTCTCTGTCATATTTCAGAATTCAAGTAGGTTTCTGATCTGAGGTGATTTTTTAAGGTAGATAACATATTTGAATTTAAGTTCTTGGGGAAAAAATGCAAGACCTAAAAAGAGGAAATGGGATAAAAGGTATTTTGTTTAAATCTGAATTTATTTTTAAAATGAGGATGCTAGGAATGTAATGTATCAATTGTGAGAAGTTATTTTACAGTATGAATAATACAATCAATTTTAAACATGACTTTCTGTAATTCATATTTTATGTACATATACATGAGATGGATTACACTCACTATATAGAATTAAGTATAGTGGCTTCCATTTCTTTAGCTTTATAAATCTTTAAGGCAAGGCAATCAAAAGATCCCACCATAAGTATGAATTTAGGACTATAGACATCTGAGTTCAGTTGTTCCCCCATTTACATGATCTTGGCAATTTTCTTAATTTGAACAATTGTTGTTCTCCCCTGAATATAAATAATAATTAAAACACTTCATGTAAAGCACTAAACCAATTCTGTGGACATATTTAGCTCTGAATAAGAGTCATTTCACATTTAAAGTCTGATATTTTGTGATGGATAATGTAGAATGAATGCAACCATGCTGTATAGCATAAAAAATAAGATGAGTCAACATCTTTTATTTTTACTTCCTATACTTTCATTTCATATTGTTTAAAATGCAGTCTCATGAAGTCTAGCCTCAGATAACCTCAGTCAATGATATAACCAAGGACAAATTGAACTCAAATTTCCTGGCCACCTATTATACATACTGGGATCCTTGATCTTTTCCACTCCTGCCTGATTAAGAAAACCCAGTGAAGAAATTAGGGAGAAGTAATGTATTAAAGCTTAATTTATATTTTATCATTTTATCTTTTCCAAGGCCAACAGAAAAACAATCTACCAATTTTTTGATAGTTTTTATTCTGAAAAATATATACTGATGTTTGCTATAGTATAACTATAAGGTGAACACTAGATACAAATTAATATTTTTCTTTTAAAAATAGTATCATTACAACTAATATTCAATGTGTTTTTATCAATAATATTGAGGCAAAATAAGACTTTTCTTGATTCCATTTTAATTGAAACATTAAGAGATAAAGGTGACATAGAAATCATTTAAATATAAGGGTTAGTGATAAAAATAATTTTATAGCTTTGGTGCTACTGAAAAATAATGATATCACATTAATATCTATGGCGTCAACTCTTACGTGCCATTTAATTTCCATTCCAATGACTAGTTGCCCTAAAGGTCTGTTTAAAATAAGCCTTTAAATTCACACATTGCTTTGGGTGACAGAAGTGCTCTGTGTAATAACCTAAACTTCTTTAAGATCTCAAATGACTGGCTGACTGATAAGGAAGATGTAAAAGGTCTGAACACCTAAGTGCAGCAAGGGATATTTTTAAAGGGACATTTTGGACAGCAATTTTGGTAATCAGTCATGACAGCTCCATTCTCTGCATCTGCTCCACTGCCCATCCCTTCATTTCTATAACATTAATTCTGAGTGTCCTTCAACATACACATCCCACAAACTAGTTTGTTTTTCTGTACTTCCTGGAAATACCAATTAGGAAAATAGTAACAGTGAAAATAATAATAATGGTATGTGCTACAGATGCTACTAACTTATGGTATCGTGAAGCTGCATAAACTAATAAAACACCAATAACACTGATACAAATATTGACAACTAATAAAAAGATCCTCATGCAACTGAAAACATCATCAGTAAGACAAAATGGCAGCCTACAGAATGGGAAAAGATCTTCACCAACCCCATATCTGACACAGGACTGATTTCCAAACT
The DNA here is from genome assembly GCF_014885135.2 of Alexandromys fortis. Classification (NCBI taxonomy): domain Eukaryota; kingdom Metazoa; phylum Chordata; class Mammalia; order Rodentia; family Cricetidae; genus Alexandromys; species Alexandromys fortis. Next base: position 3,296,823 of record NW_026068018.1, read on the forward strand.
AAATAAGAAACTCAAGAAATTAGATATTCCAAAAATAGTCCAATTAAAAAAATGGGCCTCAGATCTAAACAAGGAATTCTCAAAGGAAAAAAATCTCAAATGACTGAGAAACATTTAAAGAAATCTTCAAGATACTCCCCCATCAGAGAAATGCAAGTCAAAACGACTCTGAGATTCCATGTTTTGCAAGTAAGAATGGCTAAGATCAAAACCACAGTGACAGCTTAGGCTGGAAAGGATGGAAAGCAAGGGGAACACTCATACATTGATGGTGGGAGTGAAAACTTGCATGGCAACTTTGAACGTAAATGCTTTTTGTTTTCCTCACAAAACTGGTAATCAGTCCATCACAAGACCCTGCTGTGCTACTCTTGGGCATACACACAAAGGATAATTAATGATATCACAAGAACATTTGCTCAACTTTATTCATTACAGATTTATTTGTAATAGAAGAACCTGGGAACAACCTAGATGTCACTGAACTGATAACGGAGGGGGGGGAGGACCTTGGACTTTCCACAGGGCAGGGAACCCTGACTGCTCTTTGGACTGGAGAGGGAGGGGGAGAGGAGTGGGGGAAGTGGGAGAAAGGTGGGAGGAGGGGGAGGGAAATGGGAGGCTGGGAGGAGGCGGAAACTTTTTTTTTCCTTTTCTCAATAAAAAAAAAAAGAAAAGGTGGTCCATTTACACAATGGAGTATAACTCACCTTTTAAAAACAATGAAATCATTGAATTTGAAGACAGCTGGAGGCAAATAGAATAGATCATCCTGAGTGACATAACCTAGACCCAGAAAGACAAATATGGTATGTAGTCACTTATAAGTGGATATAAACGTAAAGGAGAATTATGCTACAATGCACAGATCCAGAGAGACTAGGTCACGAGGACTCGAGCAGGAACACTTGGATTTCTCTGAAAATGGGAAATATAAGATCTCATGGGTGGGTTGTCAGAAGGTGTGGATTGGAGGATAAGGGATTTGGTTGGGGGATTAATGGAATGGGAGAGTACTGAGAGAGATAACTGGAAATGGGGTTGTCATTTGTGGGTCAAATAGAAAACTCGTGCAAGGGAAACTCCCAGTAATCTACAGTGAAGACACTAGCTAAGACTCCTAGCAAAAGCTGATTGGTATCCTGACCTGAGTATTTCCTGTGACCAGAAAGACTTCCAGGGGAGGAATTGGGACACCAACCCAGTCACTTAACCTTCTACCTACAGACTGTCCTGCTTAAGGGATATGCTGGGGTGAGGGTGGCACAGAGATTTGGGGTGTGGTCATCCAAAGACTGGCCAAGCCTGAAAATTAAGACACAAGTGTGAGCCAATCTTTTACACTGACTGCAGAGTCAGGACCCAGAGACTGGGTGGCCCAGAGACCTAGTATAAAACCAAACACGGTGGAGAAAAAAAATGTTAACCTCAATAATTCCTAGCAATATTCTGCTATAATCATAAACTGGTGCCTACCCCAATCGAGATAAGAGAGACTTAATTCAGTAACTGATAGGAATGGATCCAGAGATCCACAGTCAAACACTAGGCTGAGCTCTGGAAATCTTGCTGAAGAGAGGAAGGAAGGATTGTAGGAACCAGAGGGGTCAAGAACATCACAAGAAAACCCATAGAGTCCATTAACCTGGGCTCATGGGACTAATGTACGCCCTCTAGATATATGTGATCAAGCTAGATATAGCTTCATCTTTTGTGGGACTCATAAAACTTAGAGCAGGGATTGCTCCTAAATTAACAGGCTTTTGGTAACCTATTCCTCATACTGTGTTGTCTTGCCCAGCCTTAGTACAGGGGATGGTTCTTAGTACCACTGTAACCTGATGTTTTCTTTAATCCCAAGGGAATCCTACCCTTCTCTATATATAAATGGAGGAGGAATGTAGTGGGATGGGCACAGAAGAGGGTGAATGAAGGGAATGTGGAGAAGAAGGAATGAAACTAAGGTCAGGATGTAAACTAATTTTTTTAAAAATAAAATATATGTATATTCTAATGGAATAAAATACTAAAATAAGAAAATATTTTACAATATAGACTATTTACTGCACTTTTAAAAAATCACATTTTGTCTATCTCGTCTTTATGCAAACATAACTAAACAATGCACAGTATAATGTTACCCATTAATTTTTATTTTGATATGTTTGATAAATTGGGAGCTTTCTGTGCCCTTTCCAAACACTGTATGATATTATAATCTCTGAAGCACTATATCATGCTCCCTATAACTAGCCAAGGCAAATGCAGATGCTATTATCATAAAATTCTATACATAGGCTACCCAAAACCATGCCTCTGTAAGTAGACTCCATTTGTACAACTGAAAATAGTCTAAAGAAAGACAAGAGTGATATATTTATGATTTGTAAAAGAGGCTTCTAATGCACTCATTTTAAAAGGTTTTTACATGCACAGGGGGTGGGGGGAGAGGAAGGAGGGTAAGAAAGGAAGGCAGGAAACAGAGGGTGCCATCAATAACCAAACATGTTTTGATTACAATGACGTGCTTTGTTTTCAATAAATTTTTTGTACAAAAATCATGTACTCCAGATAGTACTCTTGCATTTATGCACATACTTTTATGATGGTCTTGCACCTTGCAGATGAGGAAAGAATAATAAGACTGTTTAATTTACAGTTTCTTCTATGGCACAGTTTTGACATGTGAAGATTACATATTTAAGAGCAGTGTTCAAAAAATGGAAAGAATACCAGCAACAAATTCCTTTTATTTTCATCCTGTATCAAGATTTAAATAATACAAAGTAATTTTCTTGCTCAAATATTTTTGAATGAAAAATAAACTTAATTCTATTTACAGTCTTGTGAAGCTGAGCACCCTTACGACTCTTTCCTTTCTATATCACATACACATATAAACACTCATTACAATATAGATATACATAAGAATATATAGACAAATACAGAGAAATTCATATGGGTTCACACATATGTACACTAGTATACACATATTCATATAAATATTATAGCGATACATACTAATATACATTATCATACACATAAACATATATAAATAATAAAACAGGTACTCATAGTGTTATACAAACACGTTCACACTTACACATACACTTATAGAAGCACAACTAAAACACAAATACATACATATGTACATGTAAGTACACAAACACATATAGACAAATATGCACAATAAAGCACATGTATCTCTTTATGCATTTATGCATGAATATATACACATAAAGACACACTCATAAGCATTTTTCAACACATATATACATCTACTCAAAAGTACATATAAAGAAGCATACCGATACACATTACATACCTAAAGATATATACACCTAAATATACATATTCAAACAATGACATACACAAAATCATACACACAAGCACTCATGTATAAATACACAGATATTCATATAGAAGCAATCACATATAAACATAGAATTCTGCATGAATTCCAGATTTGTACCATTTAATACTATAATGACTTTATGTCTGTCATATTCTATTCTATTAAAATAAAATATAATGTAATTTAATATATGCATATTTTTCATTTTTGAGATATAATCTCATAATGTGAACCCAGGATAACAGAAAATATAATCTTCCTTACTGAACAAATTACAGTGGTATTATAGGTAGAGTTCACTATATCCTGAAATTTTAAGACTTCTTTTTTGTTACTGTTTATTTTTGAGATTTCAATTTAATTACAACATCTCTCCTTTTCTAGGATGAACATTTGTCTCCTAATAACACCAGAATCTATACTCCTAAAATGTAATATATTTTCACGCTTGTTTTTGTATGAAAATAATCAAACATAAAATTCTGAGAGTAGATAGCCCAGGGATCCAAATAATAGTCATCTATGAAAAGAAAAAAAAAATAGTAGTGATAAAAGGACTACTAATGAGAGTCTTGATCAGCCATCATCAGAGAAGCTTCCTCTTGCAGAAGATAGAAGCAAATTCAGAGAACCACAGCCAGGCAACATACAGAGAGTGAAATATCTTGGAACACTCAACACTAAACAAGATGTCTTCTTCAAATCCCTCTCCTCATAGTTCAGAGAATCCCTTGGAAGGGAAGACATAAAGAGGGTAGGAGGCAGAGTGGATAGAAGATATCAAAAAAACCAAGAGCCTCTAAATGACTCTTTTGCTTCTTCTTCTCCTCCTTTTTTTTTTTGTTCCAATTTGATATGATAGCTCTTGTTTTATCTTATATTTTATTTTGTTTAATGTTTCTTAAAAAATAAATGAATTAATTAATGAATAAAAACCTATCCACTAGGGTAAATGTACAATCAAACTGTCATTTATACCCTCTAGGAGAGGAAAAATAATTTTCTTCAATGGCATGAGATTGGTCTTATCAACCACTCCAGGGCAGACATCATGTTCAGGAGTAGTTGGTCAGAATTATTCTGATTGGAACTTAACAGTTTTTGGTGGTGGTGTGTGTGTGTGTGTGTGTGTGTGTGTGTGTGTGTATGCATTAATTTTGTTACAGTTTGGTGGACTCTTTGTTTTGCCATTTTTTGTATTTTATTTTTTGTTTGAGGGTTTATTTTTATATTATTTTTGTTTCTATTTTGAGAAAGAACTTTAAAATGGCAGAGTAAGGAGGTTGAAAAGATCTGAAATACTTGAGTATTTCAGGGAATGAATAGGATCAAAGTAAACTTAAAATTGAAAATTGTTTTAAATAACAAGAATATAATAAAAGAATACAAAAGAATAAAATCTATGAGGTTCTATTTGTCAGATGCATCAAGAATTTACTGAGTATAGACTAATAAACAAAGAAAAGAAGAATTTCGGCCTTTTTTTAAAATGTGACTTCAGAAACAGAAAAGAAAAATTAAATAAATATAAATATAACGTGTCTTAGTTAGGGTTTACTTTTACTGTGAAGAAACACCATCACCATGGCAACCCTTATACAGAAAACACTTCACTGGAATGTCTCGTTTGCTGTTCCAGAGTCAGTCCATCATATTGGGGAACATGACAGCAAGTAGGTAGACATGGTGCTGGAGAAATAACCCAGTCCTATGCCTTGCAGACAAGAGGAACTAGACTGACTAACTGGGCAATATGCTGAGCACAAGAAACCTCAAAGTCTGCATCTTCAGTGACACACTTTCTGCAACAAGAACATACCCACCCCAAAATGTCACACCTCTGAACAATGCCATGCCCTTTGAGATTATGGGAGGCAAGTGCATTCAAACTAACACATCATGTAGTTAAAAAGATCTGCCTTATAAGATTGATACCTTTCAAAAATCCCTGGTAAATAAGTTACTATTGAAAATAAATATTTTTTGATTTTCTATAAAAATATTTGTCATAAGAAAACATATGATATACTCCAAAGACAGCAGGTTCATCCATATTGTTTATAAATCTGTTTTTAGAATTATACTCTCCATTAATTGTGCTCAGAGTGGTGCTGTGGAATATTATTTTAACTAAGCAATTTGTTTATTCTGGATATATTACTTTAGCTGTATAAAGATGCGTTGCATTTGTTTCACCTTGCCTGCCTAAGGCACCTGGCTGGTCTAAAAAAAGCTGAATGGGCAATAGCTAGGCAGAGAAAGGAAAGGGGGCTGTCAGGCTGAGAGAATAATAGGAGGAGAAATCTAGGCTAAAGGTGAAAAAGAAGGAAGAGAAGAGAATGAAGGAGGGAGAAAGAAAGTACAGGGGCAAGAAGTCCTGCCATCACCAGTCAGCAATGAAAGGAAGATATACAGAAGGAAGAAAGCTACAATGGGCCAAGGCAAAAGTAAGGAGAAACAGTAAGAAGTTGCCATGTCATGATTTGTGAACTGGTTGGTGTATAAGGAAAAAACCTGGTACAGAATGTCTCTTACATTTACAAAGTCTACTATAAAGTTTCACATAGGTCATGTCTAGAGTGATTGACTCTACATCTTACTGCCGTGCATCAAGAGGTGGGAGATGAAATCTCCTAAAGAAGAAGAAATTTATATAGTATCATTAAGGAGTAAATAGAATGGGAAGACTAAATGGGGAAGAAGGTAGGACAGAGTAAATGGGAAATCTGGAGGGGACCAAAAACACTGAAACATTTTAGAAAAGCCATATGAAAACCTAATACTGAAGAATCTTTCATAGATATCTACCTATCTATCTATATGCATGTATGTATTCATAATGTATTTTTATTTTTCCATGTGCATTTGTATACTTTTAATCATTTAGTATGTTGACTTTTGCTTTGGTATCTTTTCTACACATAATACCCACAAGACTTGGGATAATCTTGGATTCATCAGTACTTTGAATATTTATCCTCCTGCTCAGGGTTGTGTGTTTGTTCATGTCCATGTGTTTTCATGGCAGATACTGTGTGTGTGTGTTTTTTTTCTTCACAGGATACTAACACTTTGGATATTGCATAAACTTACAGGATAAAAAGTGTGTTGTTTGTTTGTTTGTTTTTGCTCTTGCTTAATGGCTTTGACTTCACGGTCATCTTGTTCCTCTTGTTTTTGCCTCCCAAGTGCTGGAATTACACATATATACCACCATACCTTAACACTTAATATCTCTAAACAGTTCATTCATCTAGAAGTTACAGTAAGTAGCATCTAGGTACTAGTAGATAAAAAATAATACACACTTGATATAAAAATTTAATAGGTAAAAAAACACATATTACAGACTTGATATAAAAATTTAGGAAGTAAACACAATATGTTTAATATAGATCCTGCCACATAGCAATTGCTTCTGAAAGATTTGAACACTTAGGAGAATGGCAAACATTCCATTAGCAATTGCCAGATTCTTTGAATGGCAGTCAAACCTTCTCAGGCAGTAATTCAGGTGTCTGTCTCTCATAAAAGGCAACTGATACTTCCTGATTTGCAAGAACATCTAGAAGATTTTTTATTAGCAATTTTGTTTATTAACTTTTCTTTTTTTAATAAAACACATTGATTTATCCTGGTGGTGGTGGCACTCAGGACTCAGAGGCAGGCAGGTCTCTTGAGTTTGAGGGCAACTTGGTTTACAAGATCTAGTTCCAGGACAGGCTCCAAAGATACAAAAAACACTGTCTCATCAAACAGCATCTATAATTCACTCCATGGCTCTAATACTAGCCTGCTTGGCGCTACTTACTCTGTGTGGATGGGTTCTTTGCTGGACCCTGGTTAATCTTTTCTAAAGCCATTCGGTCCTCAATTTCCCCTTCCTTGGTTATCCGTTTGGTGTTCATGTTTTTCTCTGCTGTTTCCACCAAGATAGAGCCTGTCTTCCCACAAACTATGTGGTTCAGCACCAGGATAGGTACTTCAAATGTGGGCAATTCGGCCAAATCCAAAGATTTCCTCTCCTTCTTGCTGGAGTATGTGAAAGAACAGTTTAATAATGCCACGCCCATCCCCACCCACAGCTGCCCCCTATCTCCCAATCTCATTTGCGATGAAGTAGAATGCTTAAAAGCAGATTTCAACTACAGAATCATGGGAGCTGCTTTCAACTCCCTCTTCAGTGCCTACGATGTTGCATTTCTCCCGCTGTGCTTTGGGAAGAGTATCCAGTATTAGGACATGCACTGGTCATGTTAGCACCTCTTTATGGTGTGGACCATTTCTTTTGTCATGCTCACCATGCAACTGGTACCATCAAAAATGAACGTTATTTGCTACGTAAATAAATGGCTCACCTGGGCAAGTGACAGAAGTTGCAACATGGGTTCTACAGCAATGCTTCACAGCGCATTTGGACAGAAAACACAATATGGCCTCAAGGGGTGGCACAGCAGATGTTTATATAGAGCCATGGAAACTTACAACATGGCAGTGCCATCAGATGTATCCCATGCCCACTCTTATTTCTTATTTCATTGCCCATTAATGCTGTTGAACCTGCTTATCCTTATTGAGGGCAGTGTCATCTTCTACCAAATGCATTCCTTGCTGCAGTCGGAGAAGTGGAACAACACACTCTCCATGGTGCTCATTCTTTTTCTGAAATTACTATGCTCTATTTAATTCCTCTGGGACTGAATATTCTTAGGCAGGGCATACTCCTACCCTCTCAACGGTTATGAACTCAAGGCAAATTAAGCTGCCTCTCAACACAAGGGAGAACTCAGATAAAATTATTTTCATACAATCTATTTTTGCAATTTTTATAAATATTTAAGATATTTTATATTTTGTATACTATTACGTTTTGAAGATTGTTAATGGCAAGGGTAAATGTACTCATAATAAAAAAAAAAACATATTGAGTGAGGTAACTCAGTCCCAGAAAGACAAATATAATATGTACTTAAGTGACTTTTAGACATAAAGCACAGAAAAACCAGCCAACAGTCTACAAGCCCGAATAAACTAGATAACAAAGAGGACCCTAAGAGATATATATATCGATCTGTATAAGAATTAGAAAAATACAAGATCTCCTGAGTAAATTGGGAGTGTGAGGGTCATGGGAGAGGGTAGAAGGGGAAAGAGGAGGAAGAAGGGATTGGAAAAAATGTATAGCAAAATAAAAATAACAAAAACAAAGATAAAAAAGTCTGTGTTCTTATAAATTTCTTCTGGATACATGTGGAAGATTTCCAACTGCTGCATACACCTGTCAGTATTTTGGATTATAAATCTTTCCTTTATTAATTTTTAATATTTGTATTTAGTGCTAAGTAGCATTGCATTGTGTGTTTTACTTATATTTTCTACTAAACAATAACACAAAAAGTATATAAAATACCCGGTATACATGCTGTTTAAATTCCTGCTTTGTTTTTTTAAACGAATTTTCTTCAAAGAGTATACTTTTGTTGAACTATAGCATGGTTTATTTAATTAACTACAATATAAACATAAACATGTGAACACAGATACATACAGACACCCACATATAAANTATACAATAATAAATACACAAACATATATTTCATTTCAATAAGTAGCATTCCCTTATAATTTGGAACTTTGTTGTTGTTTGGAAATTTTGTTGTTGTTTATTCATTTTGCTCTTGTTTTGTGATATGATCTTGAATTCACAGAATGTCAGATTTAACTCCTGAAATCTATCTAACAATACTCCTAATCACTACATTTCAAATAAACAACACTTTAAGCAGTCAGCTCCAATATCATCACATAACACTGAAACTCATTACATTTTATTTCACAATAGTGGCTACAGAGAAGTCAAGTGATTTGGTTGACTCATTCATATGTACTTAAATTAACTGAACAAGTAGATGCTTCATCCAAATAGCACAGAATAATAAAATGTGCTTTCTTTAGCACTGGTTTGACCAGGAAAGGTTGAAATAATAAAACATTGAACACATTTTTGTTGTTGTTCAGCAAAGTACAGAATACAAACCAAGTTTGAGTACGAGGAGATGCTAAATCCATAGAGTTTGAAAATAGGTCTCTGTGCTGTTGTTTGGGCATTTTTACCCTGCTACACATCGCCAAATATCCGTGGAGTAATGTTTGAACAGTAATCCTTTGGTTTTTGTTATGAAGGAACACCTGTTTATCTTTTTCATAATTCATAGCCAGCTGCATCACACAATCAATTTTTGTAGAAGCTCACTGCTGAGTAAGCCCACTATGATATAATGGAATCGTATAAAAACTGTTTTCTAGCTACACACAATTTACAATATACATCTCCTGCTGTTTGGGAAAGTCTACTGTTTTGTATTCATTTGTTTCTAGCCAGAAAAGGGTCACAGTATTTGTAAAATAGTCTAGATGGATGGCTAAATGATTGTAAATTAAACAGTAAGTTGAAGAAAATACAATTTTTAGAAACATAATCTAAAATGCCCAAGTGATTTCTCCGTACTAGAAATAGTTTCAAATCATACGTCTCAGGACTGTTTTCTAAATCATCTTAATAGAAAGCTTTCTTAATCAGCGAACATAATAGAACAGCTTTTGTATTGGGCATAATTAGCCATAAATAGTATTTGACATGATTATATTCTCAGGTAGTTAATCTTTCTAATTTTCCTAATTGTTTGTCATAAAGCAACTGATGAAATAATTACATTTTATGTTCAAGCATATTGAAAATATAAATATCAAGAAAATTGGTTTAATGTTTTTAACATTGTTTAAAGACTAAATTTATGACAAAGAATCCATGAATTCTTCTTAAGATAAGAAGGTTGTAATGAATAACCAAAGGGAATATTAAAAATTCAGCAACGTTACAATTTTGGATTAAATATGCACAATGCAAATATCTCACAAGATATTTGTTACTTATGAAGGAAGCTAACTCTATTTTAATTAATTTTTGTATCACTTTATGTAAACAATGTTTTCTATTAAGCTAACGGGGAAAATTTACAAATAAAAATAAGAGAATTGATAAAAGGTCCCCCATAAACTTTAGTTTAATTACATGAATATTAATGTAAGTATTTTAAAGTTCACAACTTACCGCTTGATTTGCTTCCAAAAGCATTTCTATTATTTGTAAAAACCAGTTTATTTTAATAGAATTCCCATAAAGCTGATGTACCTTTTTCACATATGTATGTTAAACATATGTTAAACATGTATATTAACAATTTTGATGTTTTGTCTGCTGAAAGTATGAAGACAGTAAAGGGTATTAGCACACTCCTCACTTTCAATTTCCTCCTGGCCCTTTTTTGTTTTTGATATTCACTTCACTTAATGTCATAAAACTTAGAAAATAGAACATGGCCTGTTTATAATTTTAAAGTATCTAATATATCATTATCAGCTATAAGTACTGTGTTGCATGGTGAATCACCAGATCTTATTTATCTTGTATAACTTTGCACTCTTTAAGATCACATTCTTACTCCCTTAACTCCTTAAAACTGCCCTCCAATATCCAGGAGGATAAATATATAATTTTCTTTGGGTTAACCTTCTTATTTAGCTTCTCTAGGATCACAAACTATAGGCTCAATGTCCTTTGTTTACAGCTAGAATTCACTTATGAGTGAGGACATACCATATTCCTCCTTTTGGGTCTGGGATATCTCACTCAATAAAGTGTTAGTAGACAAGATCACCGGGCAAAAGTTGAGAGCAGGGTGGTGGGGGTGGGTTGGAGAGAAGGGGATATGGGGAGAGAGAAGGGAGAAGGGGAGAATTGGGGAGAGCTTGGGGGAGTGGGATGGTTGAGATGGAGGAAGGGTGGATATGGGAGCAGGGAAGAAGAAATCTTAACTAAGGCAGCCATTTTAGGGTTGGCAAGAGACTTGGCTCTAGAGAGGGTCCCAGGTGTCCAAGGGGATTTCCCCAGCTAGGTCCGTGGGCAGCAGAGGAGAGGGTGCCTGAACTGGCCTTCTCCCATAGCCACACTGATGAATAGCTTACATATCAGCATAGAACCTTCATCTGGCGATGGATGGAGATAGAGATAGAGATCCACATTGGAGCACTGGACTGGACTCCCAAGGCCCAGATGAAGAGCTGAGGGAAGGAGAACATGAGCAAGGAAGTCAGGACCTCGAGAGTCCACCCACGGAGACAGTGGGACTGATCGAATGGGGAGCTCACCAGCTGAACTGGGACTGAGGGAGCATATGATCAAACCGGACTCTCTGAATGTGGCTGACAATGAGGGTGGACTGAGAAGCCAATGATAATGACACTGGATTTTGATTCTACTGCATATACTTTTTGGGAGCCTGGTCTTTTTGGATGCACACCTTCCTAGACCTGGATGGAGGGGAGGGCCTTGGGCTTCTCACAGGGCAGGGCGCCCTGACTTCTCTTAGGACTGGAGAGGGAGGTGGAGGAAGGAAATGGGAGGATAGGAGGAGGTGGAAATTTTTAATAAATAAATAAAATAAAAAAGAAAATGCCACCCTGGGCTCCACTAGATTGATACAAACATGAAGAGAAACAGAGCCAGGTAGTGGCGGCTCACACTATTAATATCTGTATTTGGGAGATATATACCTTTATCCCAACACTAGGTAGGTAGAAACAGAAAGGAATATGACTGGGGTGGTCACAGAGAGGAATATAAGGCAGAAGGAGACTGAAGCTCAAAGCATTCAGTCTGAGGATTCATAGGGAGAGAATATCCCATTCGTTCTGAGGATTCAGTAGAGGTAAGAATTAATAGCCTGTTGTTCTGCTTCTCTGATCTTTCAACATTAACCCCTATATCAAACTCTGGATTGTCATTATTGAGACCAATTAGAATTTGTGCTTCATTATACCCACAAATGTGGCTATATAACATTCTTAAAATTTGTATTTTCTCTTTTCCTTTAATTAAATATACATTTCTTTTTTATACAATATAAACTGAAGGTGACTTATGCATTAAAACCTAAGCTTACATCAAATTTTTATTCTCAGCATTGTATGTCTTTACATTTTCCCATGCAAACCAATTAATTCATATGCATGTGAATGCATTTCAACATATATGTGTGTGTGTGTGTGTTATATTTGGTATCAGAAGTTTGTGGTGGTGTCTCATTGTGGTTTGATCTATATTTATTTTACAACTAACAATTTCTAATCAATTTTATGTCTTTCTAAAGTGTCTACTTGTGTTCTTGGTCTATTTTCTCATCAGTTTTTTTTTTTAATCTTCTTAATCATTTGTAAACATTGCCTTTATTTCTGAGATATTACCATCGTGTTAACTCTATGATTTTCAATGAATTCTCAACTATACACACTGAGAAGTGTGCATTGTCTGAGTTGTATTCCTGCTCTTTTGATAAATATTCTAAAAAAAAAACTAAATGGAAAACGGCCGATTTTGTTCCAGTGTTCCATGTAACAATCCATCACATCACATCCATGATTAGAGCGTAGAAATAAACAAATGCTTGTGCTTAGTTGTCTTCCTCTTTTTATAAAAGCTAGGTTCTATCTGGGGATGTTGCTACACAGTGCGAGAGACTTCCCACATGAGCTAATGTAATCCCTGTCTTCTTTATTAGTTATGTCTGGAGGTCATCTCCCATGTGATCTATTACTCCTAAAGTTAATCATTTATAGTTATTATCACATATATGTATTTAGTTCATTATTTCCTTTGCTCCAAGAGCTTTCAAAATTAAATGCTACTAATTTATTTTATATTTGTTGAATGTCCGAAGGAAAACACTGTTGAGGACAATTCTACTGAGTTTTTCTCCAAATCCTTCTGTCTCTCTGACTTTCTGTCTTTCTGTCTCTCTATCTCTCCATCTTTCTCTATCTACCTATCTTTCTCTCTCTCTCCTTCTCCTCTCTCTCTCTCTCTCTCTCTCTCTCTCTCTCTCTCTCTCTCTCTCTCTGTGTTTTCTTATCTGTACATGTGCTCTATGTAGTCTTCATGTGTGTAAATGCATATGTTTGTGTAAGTGCATATGTATGTGAGTTGCTATAAGTCAAAGATCAATGTTGAATAGCCATCTGTAGTATCCTTATTATGTTTACATTATCTTTTATTTTTTTGAGATTATGACATAATAAAATTGTTTAGTCCGTTCTTTTTCTCTTCCAAAGCTTCCCTATATACCTTGTAGCTCTGTCTAAATTCATGGCTTCCTTTTTTGTTAATTGTCATTACATGCACACAAATTATACATGTGTGTATTTTTATGTATATACATATATTTTTTATAAATGCATAGATGCAGTCTGTTCATTCTGTGTAATGTTATATGTATGCATATTTAATGGACTAACCAGCATTCTCTAGTTGCCTGCAGTTCCTTTTGAAGCAAACAGAAATCATTACAGAAAAGCACAACTAATTAGAATGGCAAGTAGCAGAGCTTAGTTTTCAAAAATCTCCTTCCTTAAAGATTAAGGATCAATAAGGAAGAGAGATTGAAAATATGGTAAGAGCTAGTGGAGTAGGGGATAAGTGCGAGATTGTGGTCCCTAGTTATGTCACAAACTATGCACATAAATTCAACCAACATGACTGCCAAAACTGAAGATGAAGAAGGACAACAGAGATGTTAAGGTTGAAAGGAGAAAGCCAACACAGCCTCAAATTTCAACCTCTTCTAATCGTTTATGGACTGTAGAGTTAATAAATGGAACTAGAGCTTATGGATTTGGTTAGATTTTTTGTTCACTAAGTTCTTGATCAGTTCATATTATATAAAAATAGTAAATTAAAATATTATTAAAAAATATTCTGAGCTATTCTAGAAATTAAGATGATAAAATATACTCTAATTTTCATTAGCTCTATTAATTTATTTGGTATTAATTAAAATGTGTTAACAGGTAGGTAATTCATTTTTGTTTTTTTTTTGTTTTTTTTTTGTTCATTTTACAGATTATCCACAGTTCCTACCCCCTCCTCCTGCCTAGGTCATGGGTGGGGAACTATGCCCTGCCATCATCCACTCCTCTGAGAGGGTAAGACCTAACATGGAGATCTAACTAAGAATGGATATCATCAAGTTGAGGCAGGACCAAGTCAGAGCATCAAGCCAGAGAAAGGTATCCCACCATATAGAATGGGCTACAAAAAGCCCATTTATGTACCAGGGATAAATTCTCGTCCCAATGCCAGGGATCCCACAAGAAGTCCAAGCCACACAGCAGTCACACAGATGCAGAAAGCTTAGTTTAGTCCCATGCAGGCTCCCCAGCTGTCAGTTCATAGTTCACGAGCTCCCACTTGCTTGGGTCAGTTGTTAGTGACACATTTAACAGTAACCGTAATATTGCTTTCTATTATGGCACTGTTATTTAAATTTCCCCTTATACTTAGGAGGTAATTAATTTACTTAGGATTGAGATAATTCTGATTTTTAATTGAGGTAGTAAAAACAGAAACAACTTTTAAAAGCTATAGAAAAAATAATCTTCATGAGTTTATACTACCTTATACTACCTGGAAAAAGCTTATGCTACCTGATAAAACAGTAAAATGTTTATTACCACTTCTAGTTGAAATACAAGCATCTAAAAATATACAAGAGCTAGCCAATAAGCTCTTAATGAGAAGGAAGATTTGAATGATCCATAAAGTGATATTTGATATAAGTATGGTACAACAAGAAAGACATCAAATGAGCAATAATAGAAACTGTGTGGTTAAAAGATAAATTTGCATCAAACATATCTTCTTATTTATAGATTCAGACTTTGAAAGTCTGAAATGTCGTATAGAACCTGAACTGGCCTGTCCTTTCATAGTTAAAGATGTAGTGACTACTATATATCTTTCTTCTTTTGTTTGTGGCCATCATTAAGAAAGTGTCATTTGGACACATTCACTGTAGTCCAATGATATTAGAAGCAATGACCAAGACAGTTTACTGAGGTGTTGATGGTAGAGTAGTATATAGAATATAGATACCCGTAATAAGTGAGGGAAAGCCTGGCAGCAGGAGACTTCATCTCCCTAAAATTGATGTGATTTCAAAGCTATATATGTTTAATCTTTAGAAATTTTTACTTACTTGTATTAATTTGCTGTTGTCCAAATATAGCTGAACCTGTATAAAGTAAAATCAAAATAAGAAGGAACTAATAAATTCAGTGTAAAAATGCATAAATTATGGTGGGGTTAACAGCTCATTAGATACTTTGAAAGATACAAATATTAACAACATTTTTCTAACTTCAAATATTAAATGAATTTTAAATTCTAAAGCAAGTTTTAAAATATCTTTACATTCATCGATCATGTGTAATGTGAGTTTTGTTTTTCTGTTCTTCTTTTCATTAATAGTTATTTATTTTGAATATTACATTCTAAATTGTGAGCATTTAAAAGGTGAAGTATGTCTGTTAATATTTTCAGGTTTCTGGAAATGTGTACAATATACTTTAATTTTTATTTTTCAATTACAAAATACCACTTTTCATTATAAAGAATCTCATAGAATATAAACCATATATTCTAGATTTAACTCACAAAATCAACTATTCTAATACAATATATTATCCTGTGAAAAATATGAGTACTATAAATCCAAATATGTAGCTTAAAATATTTTATCCCCACTAAATCTGTGTTGTCTAAAATGCCATAAAGTAAAACTGTAATCATCAAGAAGGATGCTTTGTCACTATCTCATAACTATGTGATTTTGAATAAATTCTTTCAGCCCTTCAGGCTGATTTTTCTCATTTTGAAAACGACAGTTATATTAGCAAAACCTCCTCAGAGTCGTGAAAATTAAGTGACACTTTATGTAAAATAACAAGCAAAGACAATTCAAGTTTGTTAGATGTGTATTTCAAAATGCAGTTAAATGAAATAAGTTGAAAACAATTTCCTCAAGACACAGTGAAAACAACATGTATTTTAGTTTTAGATACAGAAGATTAAATCTTGAGTTTCACATTGCTGGGCAATCTCTCTGACGACAAACTACACACTTAGTCTATTCATTCAAAATGCATCCATTAATTTCAAAACCGGATGCAGGAAAATACACCATTCATTCATCTACAAGTGAAGGTCATCTGTCACAAAATTGGAGGTTAGACATTCATATACTGTTTATAAAATAAAACGTCAAAACTCAAAGAAGACATTTTGACAATTTTGTCTAACAAGTAAATAAACTTCCATGAACATTAATATTGAACCTTTAGCCATACTAGATAAGATTGTCAAATAGAGTTGAAAAAAATGATTTATTTCAAAATTAGTCATCTAAAGTCCAGCACAAATAAAACATTTTATTATGGCCTCACCATGAGAATTTTGGAATCACCACCTGATTTCAAAGAATTTACAATAGGGTAATGAAACAGAAACATAAGAGATCATTAGAAAACTGTTACAAATATTGAACTATTAGAGAGCAAGGACTTTTATAGGAGTGACTGTTAATACTAGACTGACAAGCGACGATAGAGTGTACTGGGGAGAGTGGGGTGGAAAAACTAACATAAATCATCAAGGGAGCATGGGCAGTTTCAAGGCTATGTACACCTGTGTATCTCTGCAAGCTGATGCTTTTACTCTTAGTGTGTAGAAATGAACTATCAGGAGTTGAGGACACTCTGTTGTATCTACTGAAAATTAATGATTATGTAATATTATTTTAAAATCTCATTGATAATTCAGAACTTATTTATAATTTCACTACTTTTTTTGGGGACAGTTTGTGTCACTGAAGGGTCCATTTCAAGATGTTATAAATAGTGATATATAAGTCTATACATTTACATATATACATGTAATAACAGTTAATGAAAACAGATGTCTGAATTTTGAAGGAGAGTGAGGGGGGATATATGGAAGGCTTGGCCAAAGGTAAGAAAATGGAGAAATGTTGTAGTAATTAAATTACAATCTCAAAAATGTAAAACCACAAAAGTTGTAGATGAAAGGATGAAAGGCTGTAAATAATAAATTATTTTGTGCTATAATGGTGGTATAAGACAAGGTTTGAGCAGATTAATGATATCTAACAGTTGGTAAGATAACCCATTAATTTAGAAATGCCTATTTTCATGCATAGATTTGTAAGTCTTGTAAAGCTAAAAAGTGATAGTACATCAACAGAAGTATGCCTTTTAAGAACTTATTCATGTTGTGGAATCCAGAAAGCACTGTCTCACTGACTGCTCTCCAGTCCCCATAAGATTGAAAGACTTCCTAGTATCCCATACTTAGTAAAGGTACATCACTTACCAATAGTAAGTATGATATTAAAACATTTGGAGAATATACCCGAACCATAGCACATAGATTCACAGTTGTTGTATTTTGAAATTTTTCTGGAAATTTTAAACATTGCCTTATATGATTGTAATGTCTGAAAGTCCAGTGATCTGGCCCCTGGAAACCAAATATCCAAGAAGGCTAATGGTGTAGATATACTACAAATTCAGACCTAGAAAGCAGGGCTTTCATGTGTTACACCACGTGATCTCAGTTTAAACCTCAGTAGACGTTTCAATGACAGATGACCAATACTAAAAATGATGTCTTGGAGCAGATCATGTTGGCCAGATCTGCTTTTTTCTACCTTCTTGTTCTAGTCTATAGTTCAGTGGATTAGGAGATACGCAGTTACATATCATGGGTTGCTTCTCTGCTCAATTGATAATCAATTTCAAATGATTATCTTGCCCGTAACCCACTTCCATTATGAAGTATTAGGGGATATAAATTAAATAAAACTATGGTGTTTAGAAAGAACTAGTATAAAAGAGATTTTTAAAATACCTTTATTGCTTGCATATACACACACATACACACAATACACTCTATATTTTCAAATGGAATATTCAATGCCACCTAAGGGACCTGAAAATGTCTCTCATTACATTTCCATATTAGTATATTGACAGTATGGAAATTAGAAATAAGTAAATCTCTCCACTTTTTGAAAGTACACAGTCATGGGTAGTTTGTTATACTAATGTAAAATAGAGTAGCATGCTCACCAGATCTGTGCTTTAACCTAGAAAATGATCTCTACTTATAGAGAAAAAGCTTACTAACCCATTTCCCAAATCAGTTTTGTTAGGCATAGTTCATCTCTGTGCAGGTTTTAATTTTACTTATACAAAAGCTATAAAATGTTTCATTTCCTAAATTATAAATTACTTAGGAAAATAAGGATGAACATGCCAAAATACTTCAAAATTTAATGATCTTACTGGCTATTAACATGCTTAACTTGAGTAGGATAATTTAGTTCCATACATATAATTATTACAGTATAATGTGGTTCCCAGCAATATAAAATGACTGTATATCAATGGTTGCTTGCAAAAAGTAGACCATTATCCAGGAGAGTAATCAAACTAAAATAGAATTGTCATAACCACTTGAGATAGTAAAATAAATTTAAAACACCTGCTGTGCAACTTAGAGATTACAAATACTAGGTTAATAAAATGAATTGAATATTTATTTCTTCACAAAACATGAGCACAGATATTTGTAGACTTTTTTGTATTTACAAAACTTGGAAGAAATCAAGATTCCTATTGGAACCTAATATCTCAATAGACTATGATTCATCCTAACAATAAAGCTTTATTTATAGGTGTAAAAACGAGCTATCATGTCATAAATACCTTATATAAATAGCTTAAATGAATAATACTGATAAAAGGAAGCCTTGGATAGAAACATAGTTCACTATTGCAACTTATTTGTGATTCTAGAAAAGCGAGGTAAAAGAAAGGTTTTTCAAGTGGCAGAAGCAGGGATAAAGAATAAAGTATTTCCAAATGTGTGAAAAATATAATGCATGGTAAATTATCTAAACTCACTGAATGAATATGGGGGATTTGTGATGCATCATGTAGTTCATAAATCTTAACACTCTGGGGTAGAAAGAGGCTTATACTTATTAATCCTACTGCCCTACAAAATTTCTTCCACTAATTCATTTTTATAAAACATATGTGAACCTCTCTTTTCCAATTGCACTGTTTGTTTTTAATCTCTTTTAGAACCTTGACTGTTCAGGTATATTTGTGATCCAAATAAGATATTTTCTTAAAAGTCAAATGCATAATATAAGACATGAAATCTGTAAGGAAATGACTACTGTCTTTTACCTTGTCTGATGAGAACGTAAAAGCATAAAAAATTCATGATTGAAAATGAGAAGTTAATGACTAAATTGCCTGAGGAAAAAGAAGTAATTTGACAGATAAGAAATTTATTGTGTTTTCAAAAAGAAAGCTCTTATTACAATCAATTATGTTTTTACAAGTACCTTGAATTTTGTGAATTGAGAAACAATATCATATTGCTGTCATAAAATATTAAACAGCATATAAAAGATACAAAATTAACTTCATAGTCAATATGAAGAGACTTTAATTCCCTCAGGAAACACTCCCTGCCTGTACTGAAGCACACAGAAATCAGGTGCAGGAGAAAGAAATTTTATATAGTGTAATTCATTGAAATTTGCCTTAGATGTTTAAAGTTGCTGGTATTCAATGGTGATCAAATTATTAACTAAAACTATTTTTTGTAAAAATTCTGTATGAGAAATACCAATGTTCATTCTGTACAATGATGAAAAATGAATATCCAAATCAGAGCAAAGACTGTTGTTGAAGTTGTTTATCTGAAACAACAAAAACAAAGGAGCAACAAAGAAGAAAGGCAGAGGGACTGGTCCCAACTGGTGTTAATATACTGCTATTTCCCCAGGTGTGTAGTCTGCAAAGAAGTCTGTGCTATATTGGCATGACGTAATTGAGGGTCATCATGCTAGAGTGTGCCTGGGCAACACAACTGCATGTGCTCTAAATGAGAAGCTACAGTTGTTCCACATTATACAAAGAGTCATTTCTTTGCTAACACCCCAAGATTTGGTTTTAAGCAATAATTACATTGTTAATCATAGCTCCCCTGTTCTATTCTATTTTTAAGGTATATATAATTTTTTGTGTACATATGAATACAACATATCCATATTATAATTATAAATTAAATATGTGCGTACAATATATAGTAATCATATGTTATAATAGTATTACAAAATTATAAGCATACACACAAACATGTATATATACATACATACAGGAAGATGAAGCCCTGATATATTTTGAGACTTTACAAAATGACAACAAAAATACCAAACATAACTCTAACACAAATTCTAATTTGTCTTAATAATACAAATCCAGAGTCAGATAAGGGTTAAAAGCTGAAGATCAGACAAACTAAACAGGCAGCCACTTAAGTTCTTACCTCTATGAATCCTCAGACTGAATGAGCTGAGCTCCTGTCTCCTCCTGGCCTATATTCCTCTCTCCACCCAGCCCAGCCATATCGCTTCCTTTCTCCACCTTCCTAGTGATGGGATTAAATGCATATGACTCTCAAGTACAGGAATTACAGATGTGAGCCATCACTGCCTGTCTCTGTTTTTCTTTTAGACGAGATAAATCTAGTGTAGCCCAGGGTGGCCATGAGCTCATAGAGAACAGTCTAGCTCTACCTCCCAAGTGTTGGGATTAAAGATGTGTGCCACCACTGTCTGGCCTATGTTCCTAGGTAGTGGTTTATCTCTGTGCTCTGATCTTCAAGCAAGCTTTATTTATTAGATCAAAAACAAAATATCATCACACATAGCAAGGCAGGAATGCAAAGAAATGGATACCTTTCTTAGCAATTTGAAAAATATATAACTGAATGCACCTATAACTAAGAGAACTTTGATCGATTCTGTGACTGCAGCATCATTTGTAATAGCCATGTGATGTCATCAATCTAAATGTATCAATCATATGCTCAATTAAATAAAATTATATATATATATATATATATGTGTGTGTGTGTGTGTGTGTGTCTATGTATATAAATATATACTCAAATTACTAATTTTCTCCTTGAAATATTGAAGAAAATCTATCAATTTTCTATAGTATTGAAGAAACAAAAATATATTGAGTTAATGTCAAGCATCAAAAAAATTCTGAGGGGGCTGGAGAGATGGCTCAGAGGTTAAGAGCACTGGCTGCTCTTCCAGAGGTCCTGAGTTCAATTCCCAGCAACCACATGGTGGCTCACAACCATCTGTACTGAGATCTGGCGCCCTCCTCTGGCGTGCGGGCATACATCGAGGCAGAATGTTGTATACATAATAAATAAATAAATCTTTAAAAAAAATTCTGAGTGATACATTAGTTTGTCAGCAAAATAGTCAATATCTTAAACTAGAAGTAAATGATAACTATAAGAGGTGGAGTATGAGAAGATTTCAGAGCAGTATGTGTCAAGGGACACAAAATTATAGCTAGGGAGAAGGTTAGAGGGTAGACTTGAGGGAATGTTATGGTCAAGTTTGGGGAAGGACAGAGAGTGAGAGCAAGTATCTTCATTGAGGGAGCCATTAAGGGACTAGCAAGAAACCTGGCACTAGGGCAATTCCCAGGAATCCACAAAGACAACCCCAGCTAAGAATCTAAGCAATTGTGTAGAGGGTGCCTGAACAGTCCATACCCTATAATAAGATTGATGAATGTCTTAAATGTCATCCTAGAACCTTCATCCAGCAACTAATGGAAGCAAATACAGAGATCCACAATGAAGCACAACACTAAACTGAGCTCCAAAGTCCAGTCCAGGAGAGCAATGAGTGATAATATGAGCAAAGGGTCAAGACTGTGATGGGGAAACTAACTGAATTAGCTTTCTGAGGTAATGGGAGCTTACTGACTCTGGCCTGACAGTGGCTGAACCAGGATAGGACCAAACTAGGCCCTCAGAATGTGGGTGACAATTGCATGGCTGGGATAGACTGTGAGATCACTGACCGTGAGACCAGGATTCATCCCTACTGCTTGTACTGGCTTTGGGAACCCATTGTCTTTGGAGAGATACCTTGTTTAGCCTAGATATAGTTGGAGGTCCTTGCTTCTGTCTCAAAGTGATGTGTTGGACTTTGTTGATGACCCATGGGAAGCCTTGCCCTCTGTGAGAAGTGCATGGGGGTGGGTTTAGGGGGAAAGTGGTGTTAGCAGGATGAGGGGAAGGAGTAGGAACTAGGATTGGGATGTAAAAATGAGAAAAGATAAATTTTTAATTAATTAATTAATAAAATATTATAATTAGAAGGAACTGATATAAGACAGTATGGAAGCCAAAGTACACAATGCTGCATAACAAAAAGTAGCTAAAACAGTGTAAGTGTTCTCACTTCAAAAATGATAATTGGTACAATGTGCATGCTAAAAAAGTTTAATTTACATGCTAGAAAACCATTCTATCAAAACATCATTCTTCCTCACAGTCAAAGTTTGCATGACTTTAAGTATCAATTATAACAAGTTTAAAATAGTTGTATCTGGTTGTGTTGCTTATTTTAAACTGTCAAATTGATACAATGTAGAATTAACTAGGAAGCAAGTCTTATGGGACAATCTGTGTCAACTCTATAATCTGAATAGGTCTATGAAGAATTGTATTGATTTCTAGTTGTTATGGAAGAAACATCCTGGCTCTGGCTGTAGCCTACATTGTTTTATGGGATAGTGCTTAAAGTGTATAACAGCAAAGATAGCTAGCTGAGAATAAGCAACAAGCAAGAGAGGATGCTGTTATTTTCTCTTTGCTCTTGACTACGAGTGTGATATGATTAACTGGTGGTTTCTGTTTCAAATTCACTCAAATGACAAACTGAACACTATAATTATGAGCTAAACCAAAGCTTGTCCTTCCTTAATTTGATTTTGGCCAGAGTTCATCACAGCAACAGAAATGAAAGTATAACAAAAATTGGTATCAAAGAATTTGGATTGTTTCTAATATTAACTTGATTGTTTATTATAGGAGGAATGTAGAATCTTAGTAACTTGTGCCTGAAAATGTTATTGACTGTTATCAGTCAAGACGAATGTTTGTATGAAAGCTGGGAAGACAATAATACTGAGAAAAATGTGGACTCTGGAAGCAGACCTCACTAGGTTTCATAAGGGAATACATGTTTTAATAGAAACTGCTCCAATGAATTTGAGTTCTTTTGCCTATGAATCTTTATGTGTCAATCAGATTGGGCAGAGGAAGCAGAGATGATTGGAAATGAGATCAAATCACTGAGGTGAACCTGAGCACTCTTGAGACAATAAGTAAATTTTTGTCATGATCTGTACACAGAGCTATGATTCAAGAGGCTAGGCTTTATCATAACAGAATATGACAATGTAAATATTCCTAAATTGGACAGAACTTGAAGGTATGAAAGAATCATGTAGTATTATAGGCTTGGTGTATTTTATCAGGGTGAGATTCCCTGCAGAGAATCCCAGAAAGGTCATTGGGTAATGAAAAAATTTCAGATACAATGGAGGCACCAAGGTATTGGAAATGCCATGACTTAGAGGTGTTCATTAAGAACATTAAGAACCGCAGGTTTAGGAATGGCTAGTCTAAAAGGGAAGCTGTCTGTGATGGTGACGGTAGAACTGGAGAAGTGGGGCTGCTTATGTCCATTACAGACCAGATATGATTCCAAATACCAAACTCTGAGTTATGAATATGTGCTAATCATAATATTTCCCAAGCCTAGAACTGCCCCCTTAGAAAATGCAAGATCAGATACCAACTATGTAATTCTCTGTCAGTAGGCTGTGTTTCAGTTAAGGCCCTCCTAAAAATGTTCAAGAAATTTTGAAAGGAGAAGCTTGCACTTATTAGCATTATTTATACTAATAAGTAAATAATCAATATTATTTTTGTCATTGAATGTAAATGGCTCTATTTCTTAGCAGAGAAATTTAAGTACTAGATAGAATACTATTTTCTAGTCTACAGCTCTAATGTTCTCCTCTAAGTGTAGAGCATCTATTACATTGTGAATGT
Source organism: Alexandromys fortis (assembly GCF_014885135.2). Classification (NCBI taxonomy): domain Eukaryota; kingdom Metazoa; phylum Chordata; class Mammalia; order Rodentia; family Cricetidae; genus Alexandromys; species Alexandromys fortis. The sequence continues at coordinate 3,321,107 of NW_026068018.1, forward strand.
CTCCATAGTGGTTCAAACTTTGCAGCCTCCTCCAGTCTTGAATTATTAGCATTTATTATGATCAGTTTTGTTTCTGAAGTCCAGTCTTGCCCGTGCAGGCCCTTTTCTCCAGGTTCTGACTCATCATGGTCTTCCTTTAGATTGATGCACATTTTCTGGAATGTTTACTCATATGTTGTAGTAGAAAATAATTTTTGTTCTTGTGTTGCTAAGAACTAGTTAACACATTCTTTGAATTTAATAATTACTATAAATCTAGCATTGTAGCTTCTCTTTTGGTTACTAAACTCAGACTCAAAACATCTTTTTGATTTGTATGGTTTTTTGTGTATGTGCCTGTAGAGATAAGAACATTACTTATTAATTAATTAATTAAGGAGCTACTGAGTACCAGTCTCAGCACTTTCTCAGGATTCAGAATAGGACTTCTACAACAAGCTTGTGAATAGGATCTGAGGAGTAAAACAAACTGACTTAGGCACATTTTTCCTGCATGTTTCTTTATTCCTTAGGGGAATGTGGACATAAGTGCATAAGGCATAAAGGCAAGACATAAGGATAAGGGTAATAAAGGGTAAGTGGAAAATTATAAGGTTAAGGGCAGGGCATCAGACATAAGGCATAAAAGGGGGTGGTCTCCATAAAGCTTTCAGTTTATATAGGCATACAGATAAGAATCCCATAGGCAGTAACAATGGTATCAAGAACGCATATTCATAGAGTCACAAGAAACCTGTGGATCTGCAAGGGAGGCACTTTATTTCTGAGTGGCCATGGCTGTGAAGTTTCCATGCAGTTGGAAACACAGCATTGGTATACTGACCTGTGGACTTGATTTGCATTAACATCTAGCTGGTGGAGTTCAAAGGAATCTCTTCTGGGGAACTTGCTTTTGACTCCAGCAGGGTGCCCAGGTGAGAATTTTTCTCTCTGAAACTAGTTTTAGTGACTCAGGCCTTTTTCCTATGTAAACAGTTAATTTTCTAGGCTATGATCCTATGTTAGTTGAATCCAAGGTAAAGGATATTACAGAATATTAGTAACCTGTTAAATCAGAACAGAAGACCAATAGATAATACCTTCCAGAGTCTGCTGTTAGAGCAGACATATTGCCTCCTGTATGAGGCTCCTTTCTTATCAGTGACTACTCTCAATAAAGAAAGTTTATGGGGAACTATTTTTAGGTAGATTCTGGCTATGAGAGCAAGGACTTGACTGAATACTTTTCACAGATGGCTTCATGATGTGGGGGAAGGTATCTGGTTGCCCTACAGGAAAAGTCAGATTTATACACTAATGGCATACTATAGAAGGGAGAAATTTCATGATTTCACAAGATTTCTATAGAACTGATGGTGACTTAGCCAAAGGACAGACATCCCCTACATCTGTACAGAATTGGTTCTGCAGGTGGAGTGTATGTATACACTTACCATGGGTAACCCAATAGATATATCAGCTCTACATTTACTCTATAACACTTGTGGGATCATCACAATTAATTATCGTTTGAAGTTGCATGATGTATTTAAATACTTGACTTCTTACTGTCTGAAAAAAAATCCTTTTTGCAAACTTAAAATCAAAACTGAAAAAAACATTTTTTGTTCTCTTCCCATTATATCCTATAATGTACTTTTGTAAACCTTTAAAAACAAAACTTAGAAAAATAATAGAAACAACACATCAAAATTAATCAGAACCAAAGTCTACACAGCTTAATAAATTTATATTAGTTGGAATTGGCATTTGAATAGGATACATGCTTAGTATATATTACATTTAAGTAGATTATCCATAAGTAAAAGCAAAAGAATTTTAAAAGATCAAAAGCTAAATAGAAAACAAAAGACTTCATAAAGTCTCCCTCTGCTATATCTATACTTATATAATAAATTATTATAAATTAGTAATTTGACTAATGAGGTATAAATTAAGTATAAGCATTCCAGGAAGTATTAGTCATGTAAGAAGTAATTTAGTGATGATACCTAGAACCCAGTTACCTATATTTATAGGAAGACTGAGAAAATACAGTTACATATTTGTGAAAGCAATGAGGATCTTATTTTTCTTTGAGGGATCAATAGGCACTGGATGAAACATAAAATAAAAGATACTTTATAGAAGTTTCTATGCATAACAATGCATAAACAATAAAACAAAAGTTTATCTCTTTCTCTACCTTGTAGAGAAACAAAAAAAAAAAATTAAAACCCAGAAAAGTTTTTCTTAATTCTTTGTTCAAATGGCCATGGCTAGAAATATAGGATTCCAACATCAGGAAATATGGTTTAGGACTTTTGCCCTCTACAGTGATAGTGATTTATAATAAATATGTTCTTGATGAGTTGATAATGACGCAAAAAAATTGTACAATTGTTAGAGGGGAAACCAGTCATTCTAACACAAATCCCCTCTATTGATTCATGTAGTGACTTTAGAAGAATTCTGTAGTGTCATGAACATTAAAATAAGGGACTCTATGGTTCCTGCTCCTAATTATCACAGAATTACACTTTTATACAGGTGTGAAATTTTAACTAGTTTACATTCTTCTAAACTGGGAAGCAAATTGACTGTTTCAGTAGATACCTGGATTCTAAGTGTCATTTCTGCAATTTAGAATTTGATGATACCATATCACATTGGCAAATATATCATTACTTAAAATCCTAGAAATTGGTTTTAAAAATGATTAAGCAAGTGGTTTTGGATCAAATTATTTAGTTTTATTTTGCAAAGTTAAGAAAAATTCTGAAAGGTGCTTATAGTAGCTGGGCATTAAGACAATTACCAGAAATCTCAACACTTGGGAAACTGAGAGAAAGGTGACTTCAAGGTTAGCCAGGGCTCCTAGGGAGCCTTTGTCACTAGAAGAATAAAAGAGGATGCTCACCTTCCTAGACCTGGATGGAGGGGAGAGGACTTTGGACTCCACAGGGCAGGGAACCCTGACTGCTCTTTGGACTGCAGAGGGAGAGGGAGCTGGGGGTGGGGGAGAGAAATGGGAGGAGGTGGAAATTGTTAATTAAAAAAAAAGAAAAGAAAAGAAAGGAAAAAAGAATAAAAGAGGAGTAGGGGTGTTCTTGAATAACATATTTATTTATTTTCTATGATTAATATTTTGTCCTAGAAGGGTCTGTAGTTCTAGCAGCCACTCTAGGTAAAATCAAATAATGTTTTCCTACCTGTTCTTGACTTTTAATTGCATAATCCCTAAGTCAATAAAATTCATGTTTAAGAGTTCAGTTGCTGTGATCTGCATAGGTAAACAAACAAAGTGTTCTATGTTTGTTGTTTTCTGTTGAGCAAGGATTGTTAACAAGGTAAGTCACTCTCCAGCACAGCTCTATGAAGGGGACCTGCCAGTATTACCTTTGGTTAGAATTTCACAAATTCTAATATTAATGACTAAAGATTCAGATTTGATGAAATTCACTGAATGTTTTTGATTATGGCAAGTATTTATTTTTTGTCACATACAGAAAAATTATCCCCTAAAGTTAAATGGTCTCCTTATAATTTTCTTTTTATGAATTCAATTCAATTTAAATGACATTTTGATCCTGTCCCTTTAAATGCTGACAACTCAGATTATTTCATCCAAAAGCTAGACATGTGGTAACATAAACCTGACATACTTGATCCCAGATTCTTTTTCCATTAACTTAACACCTTACTTCTCATATTGTGCTTGACCTATATCGCCAGCAATCCTCACTTATGGGGTCTGCATGCTTTCATCTACACGGTGTTCTTATCGACATGCTCTACAGGCTTCCTTACATAAGACACAGGGAAATTTGGATGATGGTAACTCAGGGGAGAGAAACTCTTTGGTAGTGTCTTTCTGTCTGATTTGCTTCAAGGTGAGCATTTCCATTAGAACCAACAGGAATGTTTTCAGCTATGAAATCAATTGCAAGCTTTCCAACATTGTGCTTCTTATACTGTGGGAAACTGAATGTTACAGAATATGACGACCAAGAAAAATCAGCAACAGGAAAAAGATTTCTGAGCATACAATAACCAAAACTTAATTTGTAATCAAATGCATAATTGCCTGCAACAACACTTATTATGGGTGATGGCTGCAAGTTCACTGCAACAGTGGTTCTGAGTTCACAAACTGTGCATTCTGCCACATCACACAACACACACACTGGAATGCAGCAATTCTGATTTGAGGCTATTTTGTGTCATTTAAGTATTTGTATTGAACAAATAAGCTCCCACTTCTATAAACATTATAGCTTCATTAAGAAAGATGAAAATTTAATATTTCCTAAAACCATTCCTCAGCACCTAAGTAGTATATTGCTACGTCTTTAGATTGGTTTTGTTAGAATGTTTGATTTGAGAATTACTGTTTGAATTGTTGACTTGTTTCTTAAAACTTTCTAGAAATAGTCATAATTTAATAGTGAGTGGAGTACCTTAATATAAAGTAAGCAACTTTCATAGGCATTCATGAACAAATTCCACTTAAGTGATATAGAAGAAACTTGAAGAACTTGTGATTAATATACCATTTATAGTAACAAAAAGAGGAGATATCTACATTACTCATTAAAGTGAATTTTGATTTAAAATTAGGATAGAATTCTCCAGAATTTCATAAATTCACTAAACATTCTCATGCCACAACATACTCACACTTCTCTGTTTAAAATTAACCTTTTTTTTATTATTATTGAAAAACAATTTCAAAAGAGTGGTTTGTCAATGGAATTACAACTTGGTAGTTAGGATGTTTGCTGTATAGCACTAACTTGGTGACAGTTTCCTATTTAAATATTTTGAATTTAAGAACTTGGAGGCAGAGATGGATTTTTGTTGGAAGTGGTATGCTCTTTAATTGACTTTGAGAATGACAAGAAAATGTAGTGCCCCAAGGCTATCTAAGATTGGGGGAAAACTTTTGAAGCATAGGATGAGACTCTGGACTGAGATAGGGGATGAAATTTACCATAGGATTATGTAAATCAAAAATTGGAATGAAGTAGAGAAAAAGCAATGTAAATTCTAATAAGATTTTCAAAATGAAGTTGTAAATATTAGTGGTACAAAAATTGGTAAGAGAAGCTGTTTTGAGGCAAAAGCACAGTGAATTCACTGGCAAATAGGATGAGATGAAAAGGATAAGGCACTGCTTGCTACAGATCTCTATGAGGAGAGGAACAAGAGCTTGCCATTTTACTAGCTTTCCCTGGGTATTCAGTTTTTAATAAGATTATTCATTACAGTATCTATAAAATTATCATGGTCTTTAAATCAATCGTAGAAGAAAGTAATTGGTTATGCCTCAAATTAATCAATTATTTTGAAATGTCAATATCTATTTAGATGGTTAATTTTACAATATTTTCTTTTTAGTAAGTAGATAACTGCTTTGATAGTACAACTAATAGTTGCAGAAATTACTTCCAAAATACTTAAAAATGATAAAAACTGGATGTTTTATCTGCACTATATAAAAAATAAGTCCTTTACTATATGCCATTCATAACCATACCCTATTGACAATTTATTCATAAAAACAACTACATGCTACATAATTTTATACAGCCTTTCTCATTACAGTGTGGTTATTTTTGAAATTCAATTTGAATTAACATAATTCTAACTGACATTTAGACTGGCAGGGCTTTACAGAAGGTATGTTTCTTAACAGTGTTAATTTTACCTGAAAATTGTAAGAATATATTACCTTTAAGTCAATGATTGGATATGAAAACACATTCAATTAAATTTCAAACCAAAATACCAGTCAGATTTCAAGATAATTGAATTTAAATTAGATGGATTTACATCCCAAATATCAGTTAACATTTGTGAAGCCAGTCATACTTGCATATAAATGGATACTCCTATAAGACAAGATATGTTTTCATGCAAATTTGGCTATTTAAATGTGTCCTATGACAGCTATATCAAATGATATTAGCTACATGTATTCAAAGTTATGCTGTATTTCTTTATAAAACCCAAAGTAAACAACACAAATACCATTAAGCATGGCTGAATTGTAGGATACATTGTGCATTAACAGTAGTTAGCTGATTTCATTTTATGCAAGTATCAACATATACTCCGAGCTATCCAAACTGTGTCACCAACCACATATTGAAGTCAATCAATATATATTAATGGATCACATAATGGAAATTTGTTTATTAAAGAATTCAGCAATGAATATTGTTCTCTTAAAATTGTCATCTATGGTGGAAGTCGAATTAGTAGTTAGCATGAGTTGATCCTCTTGCAGAGGACCCAATTTCAGTTCCCCAAACCTACATAGTGGCTCAAAACTGTTCAAAATTCTAATTTTGGACTCTGACAACATCTGACCTCTACAGACATACATGTGATGAATATGCATATATGTATATAAAATAGATAAATAATTTTTAAAAAAAATCTCAGTCTATTAATAACATAAAATTTCTTGAGTATGTACAATCCATGATATTCACACAATGACAAGATTATGTAGTGACATATTACTCACAATATTCAATCATTTGGTAGGCCATTATATATACACAACACAACCCATTGTTCCCAGTATAATTATGAACAAAAATCATAATAGATTTTAACTTTACAAAACTTCACTGATATGTATAGACATTTGTACTTGGTGTCTAACTTAATCTGGGTCAGTGTAGTTTCTGTGAGCTCAATACAATAAAGTGGTGTTTATCTTAAAAACATCATGCATATTAAATTCAGAATACACACGCACATACGTTTATATAATGACCTTGGTTGTGTTGTGATCCTCTAACTTCAGCCTTCTGGGTACTAGGAAGACATGTTTGAGTTATCATACCCAATAATGTATTCTTTAACAGTAAACATTTTTGTATAATTAGAAGGATTTAATAATAAAACATGTACTACATCAAATATCCAGTTACCATGTATTAGGTAGGGAAATGTACAAAATTATTTGTGGCATATTTTTTTTATGACTGACACCACGAAGTTTCAGCTCATAACAGAGTCTTTATTAGCATGAACTATGCATTTCACAATAACAACAATAGCTTTGATAATTATTGTGTTTTTGAAGCAGTAATTAGCTTTGTCATTGATAAGGAAAAATCAACAATGGAGAAAAGGTTTATTTTGGCTCTGTTTCAGATGTTTCAATTCACAGTAACTTGTCCCATATTACTAATCTATGCTGAGTAAGGACTCCATTGAAGGGGGATGTAGTAGAATAAAATCTCACCCATAGTGACCATAGTGATGATCTGGCAGTAGAGAGGATTAGGGAAGAGTTCAATGATAAAGATACACCTTCCTTTAAAAATACTTTATTTTTAATTATGTGTAGTGAAAGAGTTATGTGCACTTGAGTGCAGGTCCCTGTGGAGGTCAGACGAGAAGTCAACTGTCCTGAAACTAGAATTTCATGTTATTGAGGGCTACCTAATGTGTATAATGGGAATAAACCTTGGTTCTCTTGTAGATCAGTATGTGCGTTTCACTAATAAGCCATCTCTACGGCAACAAAAAAAGGTGTATCTTCCTAGATATGTCTCCAATGACCTGTTTCCCTCAATAAGTCCTGACCTTCCAGTTTACATTAATTTCAATTGCATTAAGAATGCATTGAGGGACTAATTAATTCCTTGATTAAATAAGAGACCTCAGAACTCAATCACTTCTCAAAGTGCATCTATGGGTAACCAACCCTTAAACACATAGGCTTTGAGAGTTATTTAATATTCAAACAATAACACTAGGTAATGAGATTTTTTCAGCTTCAAAATATTCATCTTTGTAGACCCCTGTTGAATATGTGTTTGCCACTGACCAATAGGTATTTTGTGCTCCATAACTCCAATTAATTCAATTTTTAACATGAAGAATGTGTGTAAGACTTACAGCATAAAATTATGTTCATGTGTGGAGGGTAGGTCAATAGTCCTTTTTTTTTATTGAGAATAAGAAAAAAAAAGTTTCCGCCTCCTCCCAGCCTCCCATTTCCCTCCCCCTCNATCCTTTTAATTATAAAATATTATGAAAACAAGAATCTATAGGCTAAAATATTTCAATCCTTATCAATATACATTTAAAAATTATTTTGAACAATAAGTCATCTTTAACGAATTTCCTGATCTTTATACAGGAATACTAAATCTAAATCACATCTGCCTTTTCCTCCCTACCTTCTAAATGCATGATATATTCTTTATTAGATTTGTAGAGTTGTATGAACAAAAGCATACACACACACATACTCCATATAGAACCCACTAATTACATTTAGCATCATTCACATGTACCTGTGTCTAATGCTAACCACCAGGAAATGGACAACTTTGGGGGTGATTGTCCTTGGACAAAATAATGCTTCTTCTCTCACATTCATTTATCATGTTTACTCACCATCATCGTTTATGGCTTGGGTCATGTGGAGTTATCTCTTGTTCTCGTTGAAATGTCAACTGGTGTCATTATAATTTTATTGTTAAGGCAACTTTATTTCTGAAATTTAGTTTTGCTAGTCAAATATAGGGGACACTGTCTAGAGAAAACTATCCTAGTCATTTAATAGTTACAATATTTCCTGTCTCTTCTGCAGTATTAACTCAGTCTTAAGTGTAAGAATTATGCTGCAGATATATCAGTTAGTTTGGGTATTCCATAGTAAATTATTGTTGTCATTTTAATCAGTTGTATATCTCTGTAATAATATCCATCGGTTGCTTATAAAGCAAGGATGAACACTTAGAATACAGTTTGAAATTATATTAGTTTAGGAACATGGCAGTTTTAGATTCTCATCTAGGGTCTATGACAACACAGCCATAGACAGTTAGCTAGGTGTATAGTACCATGCCTGCATTCTCTGACTGAGGTCGTCTAAAACAGTTGTTAGTTATTCTTAAGATAAAAGTGCCACAGTGGTACCCCAGGGGTTATTTCACAATGACGGCAATTGGTGTCGTGTAGGCTTTCTAGTTGAGTAGGACTATTGATTGTTGTGCTTCCCATGGCAGTTAGTTTGTTGAGAAACTTTTGTTCCTTTGAGAAATTGTTTTCAGAGAGGAGGTTTCCAAGTCAATTCCGCTCAACTCCTTCCAGTCCTGTATCCAACATGTGTGTGTGTGTGTGTGTGTGAGCTATCTTTATTTTAAATTAAAAAAAAAAAAAACTAAGGCAATGGAAATGTCCACATTGTCTTGGGTAACTGTGTTTCTCTGACAAACAATCCAAAAGAATATTTTTATGATGGGCAGTAAGGTATTTTTTAAATAGTCCATGGTTCTTCTTAGATGTAAGACCATTCTATATGTGGTGACTCCATTATACCTATGTAGAAAATGACATATGAATACACATATGTGTCTTATGTTAACTCATAAAATATGCTTCTCTGTGGTCTTTTGAGGAATTCTTAGATTATTTTGTTTGTTTTCTGTTTTTAATCTCTTCTTCCCTCTCAATCCCTCCTCACTTCTCTATATTTTACTTATTCCTGTATTCTCTTTGTAGTTTCTAAATCCTACTCATCCATCCTTGAACACTTTCTTCCTCCCTTCCAGTATGGATCTTTTCTACTTTCTTGACTTCTATTTATAAGTCATTGCTGAAACTAATTCAGAATTGATCATTCCACTTGTCCATACCTACAAACTTCATTGTTACACTTATTAAAAGAAAAAAAGAAAGAGTGGGAAAGAATATGAAGAAGGAAATATAAAGTTAAACAAAAAGTAAAAAAGAAGAAGAAGGAAGAAAAAGAGGGAGAGAAGAAGGAAGGGGAGGAGGGAAAGAAGGAATGGAAGGAGGAAAGGAGTTGTCCTAGACAGAAAGGGGAGACAGAGTTTATTCTTCCTGCACATCCACATACAGTGATCTGATCGCTAGCATTGATTCCCTTTTTTAAAGATGCATTTGTATGTTTACAGCAGTTCAGTGACTGCAATAGGACTTTCTACCTAGCAAAGTACATGGCTATGAGAGGGATCATAGATAAATAGAGTTCAGACAATAAAGAACGTTACAAAAATGGACAAAATTATAAAAAACAAATAAAAAAGAATGATGGTACTGAAAACATTGGGCACACAGATCCTTTAATAAAGAGGGTACAGTGAAATACGAAGCTTCTTGAAGACACAACTGAGACATTGTGGGAGGATATTTGCCCAGACACAAAGGGCCTGGGGGGCCAATGGGTCTAAAATTGTCTAAACTGACTAAACAACATATATGAGCATGTGACATGTTCATCCCACAAATGAGCCAAACTAGGTCTGCGAAGGGATCCCAGCAACAATGGCCATTTCACGAGATAAGAAACCTTACTAGTCAGCAGCCAGCACAAAAGACGACCTGGTGACAGTGCTGCTGCTTCCCTTCCCCAGCCAAGTAGAGGGTAAGTAAGTCTTTCCCGATTCTAAAAAAAAAAAAAAAAAAAAAAAAAAAAAAAAAAAAAAAAAAAAANAAAAAAAAAAAAAAAAAAAAAAAAAAAAAAAAAAAAAAAAAAAAAAATGAGCTTGCTACCCACAGCCTGTTTCCCAGAGTCTGAGACCCTTTGACCTGGTGCCTACTTGTCTCTCCTCCCTCAAGGGGTCTTTAGTTCTGCCTGTTTCTGCCAAGGCTGCTTGTGGTGTGAATAGCTGCTTGCAGTTTCACTTTGAGCTGCTGGTCCTGCTGTGTTCCCCCTTCTCTCCCCTGCCGTCTATTAAGGCCCCCTCCCGTTATGGTACACCTGGTGAATAATCACTTATATGTTGTTGGTGTCCTACTGGGTAAGTGCTGAGACCTTCTCCTCCTCCCCTGCTGTTGGTATTGGTTCATTTTTATCTGTAAATTGGCATGCATACTCTACCTGAACTTGTTCACCCTCATGCTACCATATAATGTCTGAACCCTGCTCCAGGAGGAAAACCTCAGGCTGACCCTCCAAACATCAACCCTGTCCAGAGACACCCTGTAAGCATAAGACTGTGGCTTAATGACACACAGAAGTTCCCCCACTAAGCATGAGACACAAGGCTTTGACACATTTTCTGTATGTCTAGGTCTGATTTAGTCATGAGAAAGCTTCCCACCAGTATAAGGACTATCATGTTGGTGCCTTCCAATCTCATTGAATCAGCTAACGGTTTCAGGCCAAAAGTACTGACCTGGAAAATTTTGGACAAAGACAGCTGTGTTAGCGCCATGGATTACTCCCCAAAAACATTTGGGAGCCTGATCTCTGGATGCACATTTTGTTTCTGGCCAGGAAAAGAGAAGTAGTCTCAGGAGTGACGGCTCAGTTATCTTTCACTCCTATATTGATGGTAGTAATCGCCAATTTAAAATCTTCCTCTGCAGAGGAGGTGGGCAAGGCCACTAAATAAGCATTGCCAGGAGCAATGCAATGCTGATGTATCTCTCTTCACCTCGATGCCATCTGTCTGATATTTCCTCAAAACTCGATAATTAAGAGGAGGCTGATGAAAAAGTAAAAATCAAACAAGGAAAAGGAGGAAAGGAAGGCAAGGGAGTTTTAAAGGGAAAAAGATAGATAAAAGATGAAAGTATAGGTGACCCGAGGTCTAAGTCTGTAACTCCCTCCACCTCTCCTGTGCTGGGATGGCCACACCTTCCCTCAATACCCATGGAGAGATTTACCATGCTGTCTACCCCTTGCAGCAAATATCCCACCAACTCCTCAACCCATCTGATACATGATGCCCCAGGGTCTAACCAGGGATTTTTCAGGAAATGTAGACACTAATGCTGCCATTCAGCTATGGATACCTACTTCATTGGCCAATTTCTTTCTTATCTGCAAAGCTGCCAATGAATCTTGTCCCAACTCACTATACTTCGAACATTTGTTGCAACAATGGGCAATGCATTTACAAAACTATTATTGGTATCATCTAGTGAAGATTGTCTTGGAGCCTGCAGTCTTTTCTTTTCTTTTTTCTTCATTCTTTTTTTTCTTTTTTGTTTCCAGCAAGAATGCATTTTTTTTTACAGTTCAACAGGAAACATTTATTAGCTGAACAGATTCAACTGATGCCCTAGGATTGCATGAGGATTTGTGCTTTTTGTGTGTGTTTTTCATTTTTTTATTTATTTTTTTAAAAAGAGATCAATGTATCTATTTTCATTTTACACACCAATCCCAGTTCCACTCCCTCCTCTCCTCCCATTCTTCCCTAACATCCCACCCCTCATTGTTCAATCTAGATATAGTAGACAGGTCCTTGGTCCTTCCTCAAACCAATGTGCCTTACCATATCTGCGGTATTTCTTAACTGTTGTTCTGCCTATGTGACCAGGCCAAATCACAGGGACATTTTAATATACAATATAATAATCCTATAACTTATGACATACTCAAGGGCCACAGGCAGTATGTCAACCCTGTTACTTGGGCCCAAATTGGACAGCAAGTTTACTTCCAAGAGGTCTCTGACCTAACCTTTAAGGCCCTTAAGACTTGCATTCTATGTGACTTCACTGCTTACATTCATAACCTAGTGCAGCAGCCAGGGGAGCTGTTTACATACATACTCAGGTTATCCAGGCAGTGGATACAGGCCCCACCAGAGAAATGCTAATCAAACAACTCACTTGGAAAGGGCTTATGGCTCCTACCTGTAATGTGGTGGCAGCTGTTCGCAATGAGGACATACATAAATGGCTTGGACACTGACGATGGCCCTACAGCAGCCCTTGGGACTTCTTTGGATGCTGTTCTTGCTGATCGTCAATGTAACTTGGCTGAAAAGGAAGCACCACTGGATAGAACATGTTCGCATGTACTCACTCATAAGTAGTTTTTAAACATAAAGCAAACAAGCCCACAAATTCCCAGAGAACCTAGAAAACAATGAGGACCCTATAGAAACATACATAGATCTAATATACATGTCTAGTAGAAAAAGACAAGATTTCCTGAGTAAAATGGGAACATGGGGACTTTGGGATTGGATTAAAGGAGAAGGAGGAGGCAGAGAGGGGAGCAGAGAAAAATATAGAGCTCAATAAAAATCAATAATAATAATAATAATAATAATAATAATAATAATAATAATAATAAGAAGAAGAAGAAGAAGAAGAAGAAGAAGAAGAAGAAGAAGAACATGTTTGGGACTGGGACGTGGAAATCCAGGACACTTAAGAAGAGACCGTCCTTGGGCCAAACCTAAAACCAGGATTTCACTGGGCCAAAGACTGGCGTTCTCAACCTGATGATGATGGAGCCCTTTTGAACATAGACAAGGTGCTTCTTAGCCCCGCCAGTGAGAGAAGAAACAAGCAATCCTAAGGTTTTTTGGACTTTGCCAATTTTTCCACACTTGCCAATGATACCATATTCCTGAATGGGCCACCTATCAAAGGGTCAGTAGATGCAGGTGTGCATACCACTATATTTATTTCCACTACCCACATTGGAAATTAAAACCAGGCCCACCGATTAGTGGCATGGGGGGGGGACAACAGGACTCAAAAATGACCTCCCGTCCTGCACACTGAAAAGATTTGTATTGAAATAGAGGTGCAAATTCAGTCTATTGTTGCCAATGTATCCATAACCTGTGGGGAAGGAATATCCTGGAGAACATGGGTATTGTCCTCAAAACAGATGACCATGCCTTCCTTGACAACATCATAGTCCATGAGAAGAAGGGAATGGTGAACCACAACCCTGCTGGTGACCCACACCCCCAATTATAAGAGCCACTGTTCTCCCAAGATCCCTAGGCATTCCATCCCCAAGTCCTATTGCCATTCAATGGCTCTTGGACCAAGACATCTGGATGGAACTGTGGCTTATTTAATGAACGAATACTGTCCATATTAAAATCTTGGTGACTAAATAGCCCAAATTGGGTCGCATAGAATCACCCATTAGCAGACATAATACCCCTATCTTCATAATACTAAAAAAAAGCCTGAAAAATATCACCTGTTACAGGTCCTCAGGGCAATTAATGACCAAATGGAAAAACACGATCAATGCACACATGCTTCCCACACCATAGCACCACTTTGACTTTTCACCATATAATTATCTGGAAGACTGCTTCTTTCAAATCTCCTTTACCCCACAGGACAGGGACAGCCTTGCCTTTACAGTTTGGGAACCCAACACACATAGACCAGCCCAGAGATATCAATGGATTGTCCTACCCCAAAGAATGAAAAATATTTCCTTGATAGTCAGCTTTATGTTGCCCAAACCTTAATAAATGTCCCAAAAAGTGTTTTTCTAGTCGTTTACATGGATGACTTGCTGACTCACCTTAATAAAAAATTAAAAAAAAAACTTGCAAAACGTGGCTGATCTGCTGCTCCAGGATTTAGCCTCTCTAAAGATAATGATGTTAACAGAAAAAGTTCAAAGGATGCCACCCTTCTCCATTTTAGGATTTTCTATTACTAAAGATATTCAGCCTCTTACCTTTAAACTTAAAGAATAAATATTCTCACAATAAGTTACAACAATTATGTTTATGATTAATTGACTCAAACAATTCCTGCCCATCCATGAATTAGAGATGTGACACTTATTTTCTCTCCTCAAGGTTCCAATGTGCCCCTCCAAAAAGGTGACCCTTCTTCAGAAAGCAACACTTTTTCTACAAAAAAATACTTACTTTATTATCAATATCCAAGCTTCAGTGCCATAAACCAGGACAGTGTTTCCTGGTACTGGTTCTTTGGATGCCAAAAGGATTCTTGGGCACATTATGATAGAAAGGCCCCTTGATGTAGGTTCATCCATCCCATTCTGATATATAAAAAGTAGCCTCCAAGTTTGACCAGACCTTTTAATTAAGGCTCACGATGTGAAAGCTTTCCCAGAGAACATATGCAAGAGAACCAGATAAATTAACATATCCCTTAAATAAAACCCAGGCATTGTGGGTAGATACCGCCTCCTTCCAGGAGGTGGTCTCTGGGTTTATAGAATCAATAGATAAGCACTTTCCAAAGAACAAAATCATGACTGAACCCCCTTGTCTCCTGATTGAAATTTCAATTTACCCCATACTATCATCTAGGCCCATCCCCTATTTGATTCTGGCTATCTTAGACACAAACAAATCCAAATATGGGATATTAATAAAAAGAAAAAGAAGGATATAACACATTATACAGACCTATACTGGGTCTGTACAACTAGAGGAATTAATTTAATTTAAGAATTGGCACCCTTTTAGCCATTTGAATTTCTTCTGTTGAGAATTCTCTGTTCAGGTCAGTGCCCCATTTTTTAATAGGGTTAATTAGCATTTTAACGTCTAGTTTCTTGAGTTCTTTATATATTTTGGAGATCAGACCTTTGTCTGTTGCGGGGGTGGTAAAGATCTTCTCCCAGTCAGTGGGTTGCCTTTTTGTCTTAGTGACAGTGTCCTTTGCTTTGCAGAAGCTTCTCAGTTTCAGTAGGTCCCATTATTTAATGCCCTTAATGCCTGTGCTGCTGGGGTTATACATAGCGATCGCCTGTGCCCATCTGTTGTAGGGTACTTCCCACTTTCTCTTCTATCAGGTTCAGTGTGTTCAGACTGATATTGAGGTCTTTGATCCATTTGGACTTGAGTTTTGTGCATGGTGATAGATATGGGTCTATTTTCATTCTTCTACAGGTTGACATCCAGTTGTGCCAGCACCATTTGTTGAAGATGCTTTCTTTCTTCCATTGT
>NW_026068018.1:3338378-3403231 GCF_014885135.2 Alexandromys fortis
CTCAGACTGGAGAGGGAGGGGGAGAGGAGTGGGGGGGAGGGGGAGAGGAGAGGGAGGAGGGGGGAAAAGGGAGACGGGGAGGGAAATGGGAGGCGGGGAGGAGGCGGAAAAAAATTTTTTTTCAATAAAAAATTATATTTAAAAAATAAAAAAAAGAATTGGCACCCTTAAAACTATTGGTTGAGCTGGGTGGTGGTGCATGTCTTTAATTCCAACACTCTGGCTTCAGAGACAGGTGAGTCTCTGCGAGTTCAAGGCCAAGCTGATCTACAAAAACTAGCTCAAGGGCAGAAATGGCTGTTACATAGAGAAACCCTGTCTTGAAAAAAAAAATGAAATTTTGGTTAAATGCCAAAATTAGCCTGTTATCATATTTTCTGACATCAATATACTGTACATACAGCCTGCGTTCTCACTTTCTTAAGAATTAAAGATTGCCTAAACTCAATTTCCAGTACAATGTTGTTATTACAAGATGTGTTAAATCAAATAAGTCATCCATGGTATTTGTCTCACATTCCGTTGTATATCAGATTACCAGAAATCTTGCCCAAGGGGGATGAAAAGACAGATGCTATAATAACGACAGTGTGTATTGACTTGTTAGAACAAGTTAGGATGTTGCCTCAACAATTTCACCTCTCTCCTCAAAAGCTACATAAGTTCCTTCCCAAATTAAATTACCAGTTTTCCAATTCAAACACCTGCCCAGGTCTTGTGCAACCTGTTGCACCACTCAACCGTCTGTGTACTCTCCAGATGGTGGTGGTTAACCTCTATGGTGGCCTGCTGTCTAACATCATTTGGCAAATGGATGTCACTCACCATGTGCTTAATTGATATTTGCTCTGGCTTTACCTATGCCCTTTAATTGCCAGGGGAAAAGGCAGCTAATGCCTTAAAATCAGCAATAATAATAATGGGAGTACCATGGATCATAAAAACTGATAATGGCCCTACATACACATCACAGCAGTCTAATGACTTCATGGGTTCTTTGAAGATTATACACACTGTATGTAACTCCTACATTACCCAAGGTCAAGCCATTATTGAACATGCAAGCCACACAATTAAGGAATGCTTGACCTGGGTAATCTATCCTAAAGCAAAACAGGCCACAAACTTTGACTTGTTGGAAGTACTCTTCCATATAAATTTCTCAATTTTGATGAGGCAGAGTTGAGCCTGACATAAAAACATTGAAATTTTTTTGCCACAGTATGTATCCCAGTCTCTGGTGATATGAAGCGACTCCATAACTCTACAATTACAAGTCCTGGCCCCATTTCTGACTTGAGGGCAAGAATATGTATGTAACTTTCCACAGGGTGCTACCACACTAATATAGGTATCCTCAAGAGATGTTCGATTTGCCGTGGACCAAACAGCTCCAAAAAAAGAGGAAGAAGAGTCCCAGGAGGTTAAAGTATATAGTCTATTTCCTGCTCCTAATTCGTTCCATCCTATTAGAGGATTTATGGGCCTTTTCCTTCTTCCCCCTGTTCTTTTACTCATAGCTGTGGAACCCCCTGCATACTCAGTTCTAATCTCTTCCAATATAAGTCTGGGATTGCCCTTCATGGATCTAGTCACCACAACACAAAAACTGATAGGCAACTAGTCCATGAATAGAAATCACTTCACTGTAATTTCTTCCACTAATTCCTGTGTGTAATTGTGTCTTTTAATTAAAAGACAACTATTGAGACAGTTACATATGGACATACTATTCAATCATAGTTTAAAATGTATTCATTGCATTTGGTTTGTGTTTATTTTATGTGGATATGTTAGTGTGTTTGTGTGTACATACATGTATATACGTGAAGAGCAGAAGACAACTCAATGGATTTGGTTCTCTCTTTCCACACCATATGGGTCCTGGTACTCTAACTCAGATTGTTTGGCTTGGTAGGAAGTCCCCTTTGGCACTGAGGTTATTCATTAGCTCTCAGCCACCTTTTAAAAGAATCAATTGCTTACTAAATTCAAACATCAATAAATATCATGAGTTAAAATTGAGACACTAATGATATATAAAAGGTAATCATCCTACTAAGTTTTTCATTATTCACTATGGTGTTTCAGGAATGAGGTCATCCTTCTTACAGAGCAGTTTTCCCATATACTATCTCTCCAACATCCTTCTATAAGAATTATATTTGAACGACTTAATGACTAATTTCTACTATAACATTTCCCCTTTTACTTCTTATCTAGGAGTCAGGACCCAATAATTGTCTTTTAATTAAAAATAATATTTATTTTATGATTTGTGATAGGTTGATACAACAATAAAAAAGAAAATAAAGTTAAATATTTAGAATCTTTAATTTTTTGTTGCTGTTGTTATTGTTTTGTTATTTTTTTAATGTTTTTATTTTACATACCAAGCACAGTTTCCCCTTCCTCCTTTTCTCCTGTTCCCTCCACTCATCTCGTTTCTACCCCTCACCCATCCACTCCTCAGAACAGGTAAGGCCTTCCATGTGGAGTCAACAAAGCCTGGAATATCAATTTGAGACAGGAGCAAGTTCCTGCATCAAGGCTGAGCAAGACATCCCATCATAGGAAATAGGTTCTAAAAAGACAATCCGTGTGCCAGGGACAGATTCTGGTCCCACTGCTAGTGACCCAACAAAGAGACCAAGCTACACAACTGTTACCCACATATAGAGTATCTAGGTCAGACCCATGCAGTCTTGGTAGCTTTCAATCTAGAATTCTTTAGCTCCCTCAAGCTTGGGTAAACTCTTTCTGTGGGTTCCCCCATCATGATCTTGACCCCCTCCCCTTGCTCATGTAATACCCCCTCCCTCTCTTCAATTGGAATCTTTGGAGCTACATTTGGTGCTCGGCTGTAGATCTCTGCATCTGCTTCCATCAGTTACTGGATAAGGTTCTGCTATGATAATTACAAGGAATATTACTTGACAGTAAAAAATAATGACATCATAAAATTTTTAGACAAATGGATGGGACAAAAAACTTATCCTGAGTAAGATAATCCAAACCCATAAAGACAATCATGGTGTGTACTCACTCATAAGTGGATATTAGATGTAAAACAAAGGATAACCAAGCTACAATTCATAGACCCACAGAAGCTAAGAAACAAGGAGGACCCTCTGAGGGATGTATGGATCTCCTTGGAAGCAGAAACAGAGGAGATCTCCTGTGTAAACTGGGGTTGAGTAGAGAGTAGAGGAGATGGGGCATGGGAACAAGAGGGATCAAAATGGTCGATTTGAGGGATGGTCAGAGAGAGAGAGAGAGAGAGAGCAATGAAAAAGTTAACTTGAGATAGGGGCCCATTATGAGGTTAGCAAGAAACTGGTTCCAGGGAAACTCCCAGAAATCTACAATATCCCCAGCTAAAACTCCTAGATATAGTGGAGAGGGTGCCTGAACAGGCCTTCTCCTGTAAACATATTGGTTTAAATTTATTTAAATTTAATATTCATTAAGAAGGAATTTAGGAATACATGGCTTTGCAGAAACCAGGGAATTAGTCTTGAAGATACACTGACCTGCAGAAACAGCTTAAATTTGTTTGACAGATGACTTTTGTTGGAAATCTTCCCAGAATACTCTGCTGACCTTAGTTACATAATTGAAACTGGGTATGAATTAATACCTACTCTACCATAGAGTGCTTTGAAAATATGTAGATTAAAGGGTAAAATTGTGGTGGTGACCATTATTTATTCTATAACATACATAGGAATGCATGTACACCAGGAAATAAATAACACTATGGCTGAAATATGTAGATGATCCTAGGATAGGGAAACCAGTTTAAGGTGTTTGCAGAATCTCATTCTGGAAGAACCAGAGTTACAATAGCTGTTAGATGTATCTGAAGTATTTAAGAGTGGACTGTGTTTATCTTACACAGACAGTAACTGAGGGTCCTTAACTATTCCGGCCCTCATTCTTTACTTCTTCCATTTAGTTAGACACCTGCTAAATATGTCATAATAGGAAAGCTACATAATTCTTAAAGGCAGAAACAAAAATCACAAGTAAAATTTTAAAGGGTGTTCCATTAGAATTATAGAAAGAAAAACAAATGAATCTAGAACAAGTTTACATCAAAATGTAAGGTTTCTTATTGAACCCTTAAGAGTGGAGTACTTTTACTTAGTATAGAGAAATTTATAATTTAGCACCAGTCTATCATGTGCAATATAATTTATAAGAAATATTGGCTTTGAAATCAAGAAGACTCTTTCAAAAATTTTGATTCATTTGACAAGTATTTTAACAATATTCTATGCCTAGAACTATTTGTATTCGTGAACACTTATAAGTACACTACTAGGGTCAGCAAGATGGATTGGTAAGTTAAAACTTTCACTGCATGAGTCTAACAATCTGAGTTCAATCCTTAGCACCTCCCTAAAAAGAGGAGATCCTTCTCTGACCTGAGTGGATCAACCATGGTGCATATTTGCACACAATGACACTCCATCAATTATAATTTTAAAAACATAATGCTTATAATATGACACTTCAGTGCTACTTTTAGATATAGCTAATGAAGATAAACTCCAATTAATTATCTACTTTGAATATATATTCCTTAAAATATGAAATAATAATTCCTTTAAAAGTTGGGAATATAAATATGAAAACAGTAATGGGAATCCGGAGGTAACTAATTTACATATTGACTTTCTTCTGCAAAAATCTCTAATAGGAAATAATGATACCAGTTTAATTTCTGGCTATAAAATATCTTATACTTTACTTCCTTTAATACTATAATTTGTTTTGCAAAATATGGCTACTTGTGCTTTCATTCCATTTGCTATAATTAAGAAAAAAATTGTTATTTTATATGCCAATGTTAAAAGGATTGGAATATAAACTTTTAAAGTAAAAGTGTCAGCCTGTTCAAGCTGCTGTAAAAAATGCCACATAGTGGGTAGTTTGTATACAACATTAGATTAGTGGGAGGGCCAGGACATGGTATAAGTAGATTCAGTGCCTGTTGAGAACTTACTTTGTGCTTCAAAACCAAAATGATCTGGCCATATTCTTACAGGGGAAAAATGAACAAGACTTTTCAGGCCTTTATCATGAGGTCAAGAAGGTCACTGATGACTTCTCTATTATGAAATACCTAAAATTTACTAATTAAAACTGTACTATTTGAATTAATTTCAACTGATGTTATTTGGGGTTGTGGGTGTGGAATAAACATGCTGACTATACTCATAGACATGTTTGATTTTTGTGCTTAAATTTGTTTTAAAAAGTAAGTAATTGTTTGTGGCGATGAATTTCAAAATAAAAAATGACAAATATGTCATTTGAGATATATGAATGATATTCCCCACTTAATTTAATAATGATGGTCTTTTTGAGTTGTGATATGATCCTTCAATGTTATATCTGTGATATAAAATATGATGCCTGGATAATAAAAAATGTGTAGAACATTAAAAACAGTGATTACGTTATTTTGCTTTGAAATGGGGCTTACTTTTAATATACTTAGACATTGTTGAATTGGTATCAGGATAATGAAAATATACCATAAATCATACATGTTTATAAAATAAAATAATACTTGGCAACTGAGATGCTCAGTATATTAAGGTATAAGCCACATGACATGATATTCATTGATGGAACACATAGGGGAAAGGGTGAAGAAAGAAATGTCCTGAAGGTTGTCCTTTGATTACATGTGTGCTAAAGCATGCATACACATCACTCCTAAAATAAATAATAATGCAATACATTATTAAATAATAAAATGACTTCAATAATCTAGGTCTGCAAAATTTTTTCTAGCAATAGAATTCATAATCAAAATAAATGCAATCAAACCTATACCATTGTTCAAAGAATTTTACTGTCTTAATAAATGTTTTATCAGAAAAATTTTGGTTTTATGCCAACCTTTATTACATATATAATTGCTCAAATTCTTTGCCTTTGAAATTTCCTCATCTTCCTGCACAATTTTTTTTTAAAGTTTATTCTTAGAAATTGAAACATACTCAGTCTACTCTTATCAAATTCAGGTTAATCCTTTTTGATTGAGCTTATTTAATCTTGGATAATAGTTTGCATAGCAATATGTATTTTAATTTAGTTTGCCCCAAGTAAATTGTTAAATGGCATATTAGAATATTTTCTAGTTTCATTTCTGTTGTACCATAAAATACTCTGACCAAAAGCCACGTAGAGAAGAAAGTATTTATGTCATCTCACAAAGATCTTGAAGCTGCTAATCACATCACATCCTCACTCCAAAGCAGAGATAATCAAATTTAATCATGTTACTGCTTTCACAATGTTTATTAATACACATTCTTGACTCAAATTGAGGAAGTGCATGGTATTATCAACTTTTATGCTGGCACGATATCAGTTAGCATTATCAAGTTAATAATCCATAGACTTTCGATGTTCTCGTGGGTCGAGGTGGTCTTTGAATATCCCTCATTGAGACTCTTTTCTCCTATGGTTCTAATTACATCAGGTTAACAAAAATCAGATGTGCCATGCCTATTAATATTTTAAAATTGCTGATGTGCTATTATCATAAGAAATGTATGGTACATGATATTCAATTGTATCAGATTCATGTAGGTATGACATAGGAATGCGTGACTAGTGGTGTAAAATTTAGATTCACATTAGTTTAAAAATGTTAGTGAAAAATCAAATCCATAAAGATTTCACACTAAATATTTTGAATAGTAGTACAATGTTTCTATCCATACTATAATTTTCAAAAAATAATTGTAAAAAATTATGGCCCACATGAAGACTGTATATTACAAACATGATGTTCACAAATCATTTCATAAGACACCTGCACAATGTTTCAGACTTCTAGTATCTGACAGTAATAAATCCAAAAGACATGCCAGGTGTGCAGGGGAATACAATACTGCAACAAAAAAATTTCAGAAAGATATTCAAATCATTTGATATACTAGAAAATCCAGATTTTAAAAAGTATGTGCACATTTAACTATGAATTTTCTAGAAATAATAAACATTAATTCTAAATGAAATACACATGAGTCACAATCTGATTTATTCTTTTCTGCAGCACAATGTAATTATTAGAACTGAATGACAAATCAAATTCCATTATAAATATAGATCAAGAAATGGAGACAAACTCAAGATCTATAATGTAGACCACATGATTTAATGGAAAAATAAGTAACTGGGTGTCACATCACTTATTCATCAATGGAACTGTGTGTATGTACCCAGTTATCTTTTGTGTTTAGCAATTAAGCTAATAGTACTGGGATGACTGATGTCTTCTATAGGTACAGTACAAAAACACACACATACATACAGAGAGAGAGAGAGAGAGAGAGAGAGAGAGAGAGAGAGAGAGGCTGAGACATAGACAGACAGAGAGTAAGAGAGACAGACAGAGATGCAGAAACAGACAGAAAGACAAAGACAGAAAGGTATAGAAACACAGACACAGAGAGACAAAAACAGAGGGAAGAAAAATACAAGCATCCTTGAACACTTGCATTCTTCTTCAAAGGCAGGCATAGGATTTCAGGTTGTAACAGAGTAAAAGAAAATAAAGCAAACAACTAATAAAAAGAAAAAAAAACAGATTTCTGTGATTTCAGAGTGAGTATTGAGGATTTCAATAAGCTGTGTCCAGAGTGGGCCTCTTGGGATCTATAACTACATACCTTAATAAGGAGAAGGTTTTTCCACCAATTTTTACACCATATCTTCTGAAGCATCATGTATATTTTCAGTTTTTGGCATCATGATGAACTTCTCAGATTTTATAGTGTGAGTAAATTTCCATTCCAAAACATCTCAGGCTTCCTTTGGCAAAATATTCCTGCTGTCTCTATAAAATGTGTGTTACCAACCCCTATCAAGTCTAATTTAAATAAGATTACTGAAAACCCACGACAATATTGTATTAGAAGGTATCACTGTATTTGTAATCATATATCACAAAAGGTGGTATCCACTCTCAAGAGCAGGTACAAATCATGTCATTGTACCACTAGAAACTGGCATAGTTGCTTTAAAGTACCAAATACGTGTGAAACAGCTCTCTGCTAATGACATTCTTTATCTCTTTTCTTTCTCCCCAAAATATCATATATTTATTTGTGTTTCATATAGTATAAATTATAGAAAACTTTTCAACATACAAGAAAACAGAATTTAAATTCATTGTATTGTCTGGCATCACATTTCTAGTATATATTGTCTGCAGGAATGTACTCTTTCAGGTTCCTTCAGTGAAGAATGGCTCCCTGTGTAGTATATTTTCTAAGGAGGAACTACATTGCTAGCTCTGTCTTTCCCCTTTCCCATGCCCCGAACTTTCTTATACTAGTACATTCAGCTTTGCACATTTCACTCTCGGTTTCTGTCATATTCTTCTTTGAAGAATTCATGAGCTTACACTGGTAATAGGTGACTAATCCAAATTGATTTTATTTTAATAATTGCTGATCAGAAAGTGTATTGCCATCTACAGGCAGCTGTTATCTTCCTTGTGATATGACATATAGGCAGGATTTAAGTATTAAAAAATACAAAATATGGGGTAAGGAAAGAATAGTGTTATTCCTATTATAGTAAATACACTATAAGATTTCTTTTTACTAGAACTCAAGACATGTCTCCACAGTTAAAAGTACTCTTTGTTTTTCTGGCAAATTCAGTTTGGTTCCCAGAACCTATGTACCACAATTCCACAGGCAAATTCCACCTAAAGGGGATCAGACATCTTCAAGTGTCCTCAACCTACATGGCACATGCACATATTCAGACACACATATATGCACAAAAATAAGAATTTCAAACTCAAATAGTTTTAAAGTTTTATATAAAATCATTATTAATGATTAGACAAGAAATATAAATAATCCCTGAGACCTGAAACTGCACAATATGTAGAGCGTGAGAGTCTTTATAATACATGGTCCTAATTAGGACATCTTCATCAACCTCTCCAGTGAGGTTCAGGGAAGTACGTAGAACAGCATATGGAAAGAATATAAGGGCCAGAGTCAACAGACACCTCCAAGTAAACAGTGCTTTCCAGGCATCACAAGACTGGTGCACATATGAATGCATAGACTGTGGCAGCTTGCACAGTTCATGCACAGATTCAAGAAAGATAGGTCACAATACTGAGAGGAGATTGGGGACATTGGGGTTTATTTATTTATGAGACACAAATAACAAAGTTGTGTGGGAAGAGATGAAAAAATTGGGAAGTTCTGAGGGTTAAATTGGAGGTGTTGCAGGGAAGGAAATGTACATGATAATAGCATATGGAAAAGATTTTTATTTCAGAAGGTTTGGGAAGAGTGAATGTAAAATAAATACTCTATTGTTTATCATCACTTTCATTTGGTATAAGAACTGAAAATTATAAAACTGTCTTGGGCAGTTATGCAATCCCCGTCATTGTTTATTTCTTTTTTTTTTTTTTTTAAGTCTTCCTTGGTAAAAGATTAGTCTGGAAGCAGGTTAGCCCTGAAGTCTTAGCAATTCTCCTGTTGCAGTCTCCTACAGGCTGACATTAGTGTAATCTATTGTGTCTGGCCCTTCTTTTCCTAAAGAATCAGAATTACGCAACATTCCAAATTATATGAATAATTTTCATTATTTAATTAAAATTATGTAATGTGGAATTATGTATAGTGATCAAAACACTATGATTCTCACAAGATAGTATATATTTCTCCTATGTCCAATAAATTCCACATGTCTTTGTTAATTTTTTCACTAAGTTTCCTAGGATTATCTCCTTTTTCAGATTCTGAAATGAGTACATATTTAAACACATACACATAAATTTTAAAGTATGCTTCTTCAGTTTAGCCACAGTGCTATATATTGTACAGACACATATTAATATAATTTATATTTACTTTTCAGAATAAATTATAAAAAATCATTTTAAAGGTGGAAGCTTCATAACGTCCATAAAATTGGGATGCTACATAAATTTTCCACAAACACAAAATCACAGTTCCCTTTGGACAGTTTCTATTACTATCACCTAATTTATAATGCATCAGTTATAAACTTTATCTACTCACCTTCTGATCTTAGAGAGGAATGAGTGGAAATTCATAACCTCAATTCTTATAGAGCTCTTCCATCCTGAGGAACCAATCTTAAGGCTTCAGTAGGGGAAATGTTTATCACCAAGTAAACCACCTCTTCATCCCGCCTGTTAGAGAGATTTGCGGCAACGTTTATTGAATTCTTGAGGGTTTTATTCCTCAAGCTATTACTCTGAAAATCCAGGCAAGGAAAGGGCAGAGCCTATAAGACTTAATGTGCCTATGCATGTAAGTGTTTACTAAAGCTAGGAATGATGTGCTATGCTAGTATGATGCTGTCTGGTAGCTTATGTTTCCTTTCTCCTCAATGGCCTCTAGTGGTTCAAAATGACTTGAATGCCACTTATTGATCTTGCACAAGTAAACTCATACTTCTGAAAGTTTTCATTAAAGTCATGTAATATAGAATCATTAATATAATAGGCATGAGACACTACATAAACTCATATATTCAAATTTATTTTAGGCTAGCTAATCTGATGGGTGTTCCTGCTGCTACACTTTCAGCATACTTACTGCCATCAAGGTAATTTGTATGTGATTTATTTTTTTGTTCTTCCTTTGATTTGATGAGATACATCTGAACATCATCAAGCTAACTCAGAAACAAGTAATCAAATGTGCTTTTTAGCATTCTTTTCTGTGATAATCTCCAAATATACCACAAAGAATTGTGGAAAATTGTTGTAGGAGGTCCTTCTGTCTATGTGTTGCTTTCATTGGTTAAATAAAGAAACTGCCTTGGCCTTTTAATAGGGCAGCAGCTTGGGTAGGTAGACTAGACCGAATTGAATGCTGGAAAGAAGGGCAGAGTGGCAAGATGCCATGGTTCTCCTGCCCAAGACGAAAGCTGGTTAGACTCATGCCGGTAAGCCACAGTCAAGTGGCTATACACATTAATAGAGATGGGTTAAACTAATATGTGAGAGTTAGCCAATAAGAGGCTAGAGATAATGGGCCAGACAGTAATTTAATTAATATAGTTTCGGTGTGATTATTTCAGGTGTAAGCTAGCCGGGGGGAGGAAAAGCAGGCCCGCTCCTCATACAACAGAAAATCTAGAGGTAAGAAAATAATCTTACTTCAGATCAGTTCCTACTTTTGACCTACTATAGATGACTAGTCTAGTGAATTAGTCTATTGAATTAGTCTAGTGGAATGAAACAATTGGCTAATTATTATATCAGAAAGAGATCAAATAATTTATTAAAAGCAAGTGAACAGACTCTCCAAACTTAATTTTCCCTCTCTTCTCTTCCCTGTGCCCTCTCCCCACCTCCTCTCTATCCCAAATCCACTCCTTTGCTGTTGTCCTTCAGGAAATTTCACAACTCTCATGGATATCAACTCAACTTTCGTGCTAAAGTGTAGTAAGATGACACATCTCCCTTCATATTAATGCTAGACCAGGCCTCCCAGTAGGACGGAAAGGGTTCCAAAAGCAGTAAAAAGAATCAGAGGCCATACCTGCTCTCATTGTTAGCAGTCCCTTGTAGTAAGGAGGGACTCGTTTGTTCCCAGCGCCCAGCAGGTCAATCCCCGAAATTATCACACAGAAACTGTATTAATTGCCAGGCGGTGGTGGCGCAAGCCTTTAATCCCAGCACTTGGGAGGCAGAGGCAGGCGGATCTCTGTGAGTTCGAGACCAGCCTGGTCTACAGAGCTAGTTCCAGNAAAAAAAAAAAAAAAAAAAAAAAAAAAAAAAAAAAACCGAAAGAAACTGTATTAATTAACTCACTGCTTGTCTCTAGCTTCTTATTGGCTAGCTCTTAAATCTTAATTTCACCCATTTCTATTAATCCATGTATTGCCATAAGGCTGTGGCTTACCAGGAAAGGTTCTGTCGTCTATCTCTGGAGGGGCTACAAGGCTTTCTTTCTCACTCTGTAACGGCATAATCGAATGCAGACAGATTGTAACGAATGCAGACAGGTATAATGGGGAAATAGACTTACAGAACCACCATTCCTGCGGAGACCAGGAAAACAGAAGCAGCGTCTGGGAGCATTCTCGCCAAATTTATAGGCAAACATTAGCCCGAGGTAAACACGCCCCCTAAGGGGCGGGACTTATCCCTACATCACTCCACCTCCTTTATCCCAACATTCCATTCAGTTTTCCCTGCCTACCTCTATTCTTTTGCCCTATCAGGCCAAGCCAATGTTCTTTATTAATTAACCAATCATATTCACAGCATACAAAAGAGAATCCCACATCAGTCCCACAAAAAGATAAAGCTATACAACCATAACACCTGTGAACAGGGCATATTTCAGATCCATG
The DNA here is from genome assembly GCF_014885135.2 of Alexandromys fortis. Taxonomy (NCBI): domain Eukaryota; kingdom Metazoa; phylum Chordata; class Mammalia; order Rodentia; family Cricetidae; genus Alexandromys; species Alexandromys fortis. The sequence continues at coordinate 3,350,775 of NW_026068018.1, forward strand.
AAATTATTTCAGACTCTGGTTGTCTTTTTGTGGTGTCCTTGACTCTAATCCTACCCCCTCTTCCACAGGATTTCCCTGTTCTGCCTAATGTTTGGCTGTGAGTTTCTGCATCTGTTTCCAACAGTGCCTGGAGGAAGCCTCTCTGGTGACATTTGGTCTAGGCACCAATCTAGGAATCTGGAAATCATTTCACTGACTATTCTGTGGGGAGGAGGCAGTCCTGTTTGTTTCTATCATAGGACTCTGGGCTATTCAGCCTCTGGTTCAAGAGTGGGCTTTCTTCTGTGACTCGAGTCTGAAGCTGAGCCAGTCACTGGCTGGCTACTCCCAAAATTTTTGCACCACCTTTTACCTCCAAACATTTTGAAGGCAGCACACTCTTAATCATTTTATCCCTTTTTGTAAATTCTCTGCAGAATACATGACCAAATGAACAGATGGCATTTCCAGTTCATAAGGTTTCTGGTGCAAACGTTTGTTTTTAGACATCACTCATTCCCAATCTTGGAAATCAGAGTTCTGTGACACGAGTCATTTAAAACAAATATAAAGCATTCTGAGAAAACAATTCTTTAGTAACTACATAATTTACTCATGGAATTATATATGATTGGCAAGAGGAAAATACTTCTGCTCTTGAATATGCCTATGATCCTACTATTTGGGAGAGTTAATTAAAGCTTGAGTGTTTAAAGACAGTCTGAGTCATTTAGTGAAAAACAGCCATCCTTTTGTATATTTTATTAGTTTTACATATAACATTTTTATCATATATTTTCTTTTACCTCACTCCTTATAGATCCTTCCTACCCATATAATTTCATGGTCTCTTTCTCTTCCTCTCTCTCTAAAAAGAATAAAATGAAATCCAAAAGGTAAAAACAAAGGTCAAAACAAAAAAGCAAACAAAAAACAATATAACAAAAATACCAAAACCACAACAAAAGTGTGCACACACACAAATGCACAGAGAAAAAAATAAATAAAAATTTTATTTTGATGGTTGATATTCCTAGTGATAATAAATTGAGAAAAGTGATTTTCCCTTTCCCAGAATATTTCAATTGAAAATAGTTCCTTGGTTAGTGCTCCAAATTTGTGTCCACATCTCATTCTTCATAATGCAATTTTTGTCTGCTTTGAACTTGTTCAATTCTTGTGATTGGCTGTCACCGTATTTGTGAGTTCACATGTGTATTATTATAAAATAAATGATGAATAAATAACAAATAAAGAAAATCTTTCACCAAATATTTTCTTGTGTTTTCAAATACTTTGTACTGTTGCCTGAATTCTAGAGATGAAATTGAGCTCTTATCAGGAACCCAACAATTTCTATTAAGCTACCTTCTTCTGGATAATGGAGTTCTGTATCTCAATTTCTATTTTATCTTAGTAATAAAAACCTGGAGTCAGATATCAGGCAAATGATGAAAGATCAGAGAGTCAAAAAAGCAATCCCCAGTCACCTCTTACATTATCAATTTCTGAGCCATAAAGGGGCCAAGATCCATTCTGTCATCAAGAATCCTCAGACTGAATCCTTGGACTAAATCATTAGACTGAATGTTCCAAGCTCCTGTCTCCTCCCACCTTATATTGCTCTATGTGCCCAGCCATATCCCTTCCTGTTTCTACCACCCTAGTGTTGGTTTTATAGCATGTGACACCTAAATACTGGGATTAAAGGTGTGAGCCACTACCACCTAGCTCTGTTTATCTTTGAGATTGGATCAGTCTCCTGGTGGCCAGAGTAGCCTTGAACTCACAGAGACCCAGCTGTCTCTGCCTTCCAAGTGCTGGGGTAAAAGGTGTGTGCCACCATTGTCTGGCTTCTGTGCCTAACTAGTGGCTATCTCCACACTCTGATCTTCAGGAAAGCTTTGTTTGTTTAAATGCAAATAAAATGTCAACATGGGATTATTACGAAATGAAAGAATTGTACTTTCCTGTATCCACAAGTCATGTTGAAAATGTCATATCCAAACTTGTGTATTAGCACAGTAACAGATAGCATACTGTCTAAGATCACAGCAATGATTTTTGTTAGTGCACTGGGCATACCAAGCCAAACTAAGAGCAATGTGATTCTGTATTTAAATGCAGAGAAGAGTTTGGGAGTTTTCACTTATTTATATAGTTTATGTATGTGGATATGTGTGTGTGTTCATGTTCATGTATATGTGTGCAGCATTTTTGTTGTGTATATGTGTATTTAAATCAAATTAAATCATGCTGTCAAATTTTAATTTGTGCCTAGTAATATAGCTCTGGGAAATGGAAAATAACTTTGATATGTAGTTTTTATTGATTTCCATGCATACATGTCACCACAATGAGAGCAACATGATGTTACCAAAAATATACTTGAGAAGACATGAGTAGGATTTTTTCTGAAATCTCTGAATATCTGATTTCACAAACTAGGGCTCTTGGCAGTTTGTAAATTTACCTCAGGCAGTAGCTATACCAATCACAGCGAAGAGACAATTTTTCCATTTTATTAGAGTTTAGAGCATTCTCTCCAAAATCCCAGAATACATTTCAAAGATGTCTTCATTAAAGACATAGATAATACATAACAAAATTAGCTGTGACCCAAGAGATATATTGGATACCTCAGTCATATTTACTAGTTGTAAATGCATGGAACAGTGAATTATTTATTTATAGCTAAAATCTGAAAACTAGTATATTGAGGGCATTATTAGATCAAAGCTTTTGTATCTTCAAGGCTTTATAATTTTTTAAACAATTTAATTTTATTGTTCATATAAATATAGCTGCATATAGGTGTATATAAAATAGGACTAGTTATTATGAAAGTATAAAATATACATTTTATTATATTTTAGCTCACTATGATTTCTACTCTGAACAAAATATAATGTTTTCTTATTTTATTTTTAGATATGTATAATATGAATACCACATAAAAAGTGGGGACAATTTTTACTGTTACTGATAATTTTTATGTTCATACTTAGAGACATGGTAAATGATATACATGAATTAGGAGAGGGTTATAATTTGGATAAAAAAAACAACTAATACAAATATATTAATAATGCATAATCACAAGAAAATGATGCATAGAACACTTCAGATGGTGCTTTTTGAAAATTCTAAAATTGTTCTAAGTATCTAGAAATATGACTGATTCCATACATAGCACCCATCAGCAAAGACTTATTTATTGTGATGAATTTATCATAACTTAATATGACACAGTTTGTTTTATTGTCTGTGTAAAATTATAGAGTGCCCATTTAGTAGTCTAAGTCACATTGTCATTAATCACATTTGAGAAGTTTAAAAAACATTAAAACATAATCGTCAATAAAAATGTCATCATAGGTTTATATTCCATAGTAAGTGGAACACACACACACAGATATTCAAATATCTTATATGAAATTATGATACTTGGTTTGACATTCCGTGCCATAGGAGCTGTGAACTTATAAAATCCACTACCAAGTTTAAGAATTCTTCAATCAGTTAACTGTTCAGGGCAGCCGAAGTAACTCCATAAGCTATTGTGATTGTACATGCGAGATTCTCAGAATCTGAAAGTCTTTTGCTATTGCAAAAAAAAAATCATACTTTGAGCACAGGGAACAGAAGAACAAAGCTGGATCCAACTTGAAAGAAGCCTTCCTGTTATCTACCATTCAGAATTCTATAAATTACTATGTCAACTATCAAAGGAAAGAGGGAAGTGTTCAATATTCTGCTACAGCTGCAGTGACAATGAGCTATAACAATGAATAGCATGGTATTAAGTGTTCTATAGTAGTACTCATAACTTGGTTGTAACCTGCAATTTTCTAATGGAGTTAAGGGATTCTCATTAGGAAATCATGTATGGTGCTACAAACCCAGCTAATTACATATGCAATACAGTCATGAGTCTTAGAAGAGAACACCATACTTTCCCATTATCTTCTAAAACTATTCCTCAGACCCTTCAATAAATATATCTCTCACCCATCATTAAACAAGATTTAATTTATAGCAAATAGCAACCATTACATAAAACTACAACAGGTTATAATTCAAAGATCAATGGATTAGGTGAAACCCATCTTCATTATATCTACAAAACAAATACTGCATCCAAGGCTCAGGAAACATCATAGAAGGAAAAGGTACCACAAACATTATAAGAGCAAATATGTTGTGAGATTGTGATTCCCAGAAATGAAACGGGAGCTTTTCACTTATGATACCTCAACATCATTGCCTACACAATACCCGAGCAATGATATAATGTGGAATTCCTCTCTGTATGCTGCGAATATTTTATTACCATTGGTAAACAAAGAAGCTACCTTGGCCTATGGCAGGGAAGAATATAGCTAAGAGGGAAAACTAAGCTGAATGCAAGGAGAAAGAAGGCAGGATCAGGCAGATGCCATGTAGCCACCCAAGAAGCAAGACATGAAATAACAAATCACAAGTCTTGTGGTAAAATATAAAATAATAGAAATGTATTAATTTAAGAAGTAAAAGCTAGATAGGAATATTCCTGAGCCATTGAGCAAAGAGTGTAGTAATTTATATATTTTTTATGTGGTTATTTGGGTCTGGGTGGCCAAGAAATGAAAGCACAGTCCCCATTTACAATGGTAATATTAACATACATGACAATGTGGAAGAGGGAACTCTTTGCAGAATCTACCCTAGACAAAGAACGACAGGAAACTAATGACAGCTGAAAGAGTAATTAGCCACTCACAGGGATGACTTCCATAACTGATTATCCAATACAATGTGGTCAGCCCTTAAATCTCATACACAGAAGCAGTCAGTGAGTTCAAAAATGCGTATTTACATAGTTATACATTTACATGTTAACTTTAATATTAAAGAGGTTATCAATTTTGGAAGGATGGAGGGAGGCACATGAGAGGATTTGGAGGGAAGAAACATGTGACGAGTTATAGGAATGGTAGATAGAAAGGGTTGAGAGAAATTTCAAAAAGTTGAAGAAAAAGAAGAATTGTTACTTTCCTTTCTCCATTATTACTGTCTTGAGAAATTATCAATGTGATCTGCCTGTGTTAGGGTGTGAGCTATGAATTGGGTCCTTATGATAGAAAGAACTGACAAGAGTGGGGGTGACTGCAGTCAGGACTAGAATTTCTTGGCCTTAGCTGTTAGTTATGCCCTTGTGGGCTATGGGCTAAGGGCAGAGCTTGCATTTGATAACAACCTCCTCCAGATTTTAAAAACTAATACTTTTACATAAAAATATGCCAAAGTAAATAGTATTGGATCTGTGAGTATACAGGCATCTCCTAAGTAATGCAGAAGCCATTAAACATGGAAAGTCTGAACTTTAGCAAAGCGGTAACTTGGTGTTTCAAAATTTAATTAAAATATTCAAAAAGCAAAATAATTTAAAAAATAAAATTATTTCAAAGCACAAATTATCATTTTCAAAATACATTGAAGCTGAGAATGATGAAACATAATTCCAAAGCCCGAGAACATAAGGCATGAAAAAGAATATGGGCTTGAGCATAGCTTGGTATAAATTGCCAAAATTTATCTCAAACAAAAGAAAATGAAAATATTATTTATTACATTCAAGTATGAAATTTCTTTGTTAATTGTAATCTAGTAAATGTCAGAGAATTCTTTGTGGTAATTTTCAGACAGTAGTCGCTTTAAAACAGTCATAATCTGCTGGGCAGTGGTGGTATACAACTTTGCTTTCAGCACTTGGGAGGCAGAGGAAGGCAGATCACTATGAGTTCAAGGCCAAACTGGTCAACAAAGGCTAGTTTCAGGAGAGCTATGGCTTTTACACAAAGAAACCCTGCCTCAAAAAAACTGTCATAAACTTTACTGTACTCTCTACTTCTTACTAGTTTTTCTGGAGATATATAAATGTTATGGGAGAAGTCACTGAAATCTTGTACATATAATGAACTTTATAGAACACTGCAATGTGTATTTTAGACAAGAAAAATATACTTTTTTTTTTTAGGTTCAAGTCAAAAGACAGTGAAAACCTATTATGTATTTCACTTCACATAGTTCTCAGTGGTGGAAAATCCTCTCATGTTTCTCAAGTTTTGCTTTGTAATTAAAGCCCACAAAAACCTGAAATGAAAACCAAAGCTACGGAATGAAAGTGCTCATATATATGAGTTTGTATAAGTATTTGTGTTTCTGTTATATGTGGTTGCTTGGATTATTATTTTAGTGTGAAGTCACAATAAGTGTCTGCCTAAGGCAGAGTACAAACATTACAATTCGATTTTCAGTAGTAAATAGTCTGTTGTTTAAAAATATATGATGCTATTTCTAAAACTATGGACTGTTTAGGAAATGAGAATCAAATGAAACAAACAAACCATTATAACTATGGGCTTTCATAACTCTGATAATAAATCACTCTTTTATTTGTATTATGTGTTTCAATTTCTTTTTATTTTCACATTGCCTTCATCCGTCTGCATTCACATGCATTAAGGACGAAATTGAATGGAAATGCTCAGTGCATATATATTACAATTGCTTCTAATCATTTAGCTTTCTTTATACTTTTCTTATGCTCAAACATCTACTTGAAATGTTCTAAGTGTCATCATTCATTAATAATATCTTTGTCACATTAATGACTCTATATTCTTATTTGTCCAACAGGTCATTTCAAGTTATTAACAGGGTTGCTCACCTTCCATGAACAAGAAAATTGAACCAACATTGATTCAATTCAGTGGGCATGTTTATTGTTTTAAATGATTTCATTATATTCTTTATTACCTTTTTATATTTTGCCAAAATTTTATGTTACCTCCCTCATTTGCATTTGTATACATAACCAGACCTTCTGTCCCTATGTAGTGCTCATTTAAGCTAGAAAATTGCTCTCATCTTTACATCAACAGTTTATGCTATGCAAGGGATATACTTTATGAAACTTATTTGTTTTTTTGTTTTCCAAATCAAAGAAATATTTATGGATTTTCACTTCATTTAGAAGCTGGGCTTGGAATTTAAAAGGGAAAAAGCCTATATAAAGAAGACTGAAATATTCTTCTTTAATAACAATATAAAATATAACAAAAACAAGCACACACCAAATAGGAAAAGTCAGACAAACAGAATAAAAAGAGCCCAAACGAACTCACAAGAATCAGTTACCCACTCATTCACTCATTCATACAATTAAGAATACATAAAATCAATCAATTAACTAGAAACAATAATCTAGACACAGAGGACCTGGTATGGACCCATGCATTCTCTGTGAATGTTGTCTCAGTCTGTGAGTTCATATGAGCTTTGCTTATTTTGATTTAGAGGGACTTGTTTTCTTGGTGTCCTCCATTCCCTTTGACTCTTACACTCTTTCTGATTCCAATTCTGTGGTACCCTGGCCCCTGAGGGTAGGTATTTGATGGAGACATACTACTTAGGACATAGTGTTATGTTTTATGACTCCTGTGTATGCCATTTTTCCTGCTTAAATGCACAAACCATATTTTTTTTTGGTTTTTGTTTCTACAGAATAACTTCAGTATTAACTTAGAACCTAGTCTACAAAAAAAGAATTCTGCTCGTTGACAAGATGCCTTAACATATACAAATATATGTTGCCATATCTGACTAGATGAATTTGATATCTGGAACCCACATTTTATAAAGAGAGAACTGACAGCCAGATATTGTTCACTGAATTCACTATGTGTGCCATGGCCTGCATAAAGTCACACATTCATGCATAAAAATGTAATTCAATAAACAAATACAATTTTATCTTTTAAATATATACAAATTTATTGGTTTTTCTTTACTCTATAATATTTTCTTTATTCTGTAAAGTTCACTTATTGTACTGTTACAGCCTTACCACAGCCTCTCCTCGCTCCACTCTTCCCATGCTCCTACCTCTCCTTTCCCCCAGATCCACTCCTACTTTTCCCTTCATAAAAGAACGGGTCTTCCAGGAATACCAACCAAGGACTGATGCAGTGAGAGTAGGCACAAACCTTCATAAACACTGGATAGTGCAGCCCAGTAGGAGGAAAAGGGTCCCAAGAGCAGGCAAAAGAGTCAGAGGTACCCCCTATCCCAGTGCTAGGAGACTCACAAGAACCTCAAGTTAATTAACCATGATATAAACTTAAAGGAATGTGGGCACACATATGCATGCTCCTTGGTTGCTGTTTTAGTCTCTGAGGTCCTATGATCTCTGTTTAGCTTTCTTTCTTTCTTTCTTTCTTTCTTTCTTTCTTTCTTTCTTTCCTTTCCTTTCCCTTTTTCTTTCTTTTGAGACAGGGTTTCTCTGTAGCTTTTGGAGCCTATCCTGTAGGCTCTTGTAGACCAGGCTGGCTAAGAACTCACAGAGAGAGTTTCTGCCTCATGAGTTCTGAGATTAAAGGTGTACACCACCACCGCCCGGCTTGTTTAGCTGTTTCTGTAGGCTGTGTTCTTCTAAAAAGAAAATTGTATGACTTCCTAAATATACAGATAGATTATGATTGCTGAACTCAAAGAATTTTAAACTTAATAAAGGATAATTAATCATTCCTTCATAATATACTAAAGCAAATAATTGAAGAATGTAAATAATCACATCAGTTATGTCATTTGAGTAATTAAAGAAAGAAGCAAATGACTGTTTATGTGTGCATATAAGCAAGTATTACATAAAATATATTGATATGTGTCAAAGTATTTTGTTTGTAACATTAGGAACTAATGTATACATAACTAATTGCATCCTTGTATAGAAAATTTAAAGAACTCATACAGAATATGATGAGGTAGACAAAAGCAAAAGAAATTATAAAGATGAGTAAGTCATTTGTTCATCTTATCACTAAAAGAAATTGCTTGCTATTTTGTTATAGAAATATTTGTACTATATTTTATATTTATAGACAAAATCACAGTGATCTTATTTCATCACAATCTATTGTGGTCACAGAATTGACTTCTGAAATATTGTTCTTAAAATTCAAAAGGAGAAAAATTTCTACATCTGATTTTAAAATCTAGTTCAGTTATTAAATGTTAAGAATGGCATCTCTCCATCTTAATTTAACTCCACAGTTAAATGAATAAAGACTACTATAATTTTCTTACTATAAAATGTTATTGAATCATGTTACATGTGAAAAATTATGCTTGAAAGCAAAATATTTATTTTAGAAACAAGGATAGACTAAAATTTTTATATGGTAAAATATTAATTCTTTTCACATTAAAATATAGTGGTTTTCATCATTTTAAATTGTAATGTTACTGCTTTAATTTTATTACATTTTGTTTAGTACTGGACAACACACCAATTTACTTCTATTCAGAAGACGTTATGGAATAAATAATATTCAGAAAGCTTTTTGCCCATAACATTATAAATAAATTCATTCAAGAGTGGAAGCTAGTGATTGATTCAGAAACTCAATTTTAACACATTTTCTTTTGAGGTATATTATAATATAGATTTAGCCATAGAAAATAAATTACCTCCTAAAGGCATAATGCTGTTTAGATGCTAAAAATTAAATCTGGTATTGCATTTATGTTTCATGGGTTATTATTCTAACATTTTGAATGAGAGAACTGAGGCAAAAGTCTGTGATATGTTTTGCCTGAAGGTCCAATGAAATTCAGCAAAGTATTCCTGCATGCTTTATATATGAAAACCATTTTGGTAGTTCTGCTTATTAAAACAAAAACATTAAATTACCAACCTTTCAAAAGATGAGTTGTAAAATTGAAAAGTGAGCAATCTTTCAGTGTATATAGATATGGTAATATTTCTATATTTGTAAAGCATCAAAAGAACACTATAACAAGGAAACATATCTAAAATTAAATTATTGCAATAGTTTTTCTGTTTTGACAACATGTGATCTAACAGCCTGGTGTTGACCTTTACTCATTAGAAAACTTATATTTAAAATCACAAACCAATAATAGTTTATTAGCTTGTCCCATAATTGAAACATAAATCTTTTTATATTTTAGCATTCAAGCATATATGCATACAAATTTTACCGGTGGCATTCCATGCCATTCTCTCTTTAAATATTGTAGAAAATAGAAATAACTCTTCCTATTCTTAAAATTGAAGCATACTGAAAATTTAAAGCCATTGTAAAATTTTCTAATTTGTACTATATAATTCATTTGTACATATCCATTTTATATAGAATCACAATAAGAGAACATTCATTAAATATTAAAATATCAAAAAATATTAAAATATCTGATGTTTAGTATTTAAATATTAAATAATATTTAATACATTGAATACTTTAGTATTAAACTAGTATTACCAGTTTATTCTTATTCTTGATTATATATAATTGCTTTAAGTGCATGTCAAATATTTAGGAAATTTGTATCTAATTTGAAAAGAGTGAAATGAGGTAAGTTAGAATTAATTTATATCTTGTTTGATATGATAGTACACTGTTTACTACAAATATTGTATAGCCTATGATAATTTCTCCAATATAAAAATCTACCCCAAATCATATTCTGCTTCAGATCAATTAATGTGAATATGGCCAATCATATTTTTCAATCAATAGCCAAACAAATTTAATATAACTGTTTCTATACAGGCACCAAATATATTTTTGAGCCCTGGTGTTAAATTTTTAAATGCATGGAGCCAAACATCTCTTTTATATATTACTATTATGTACTTGAGTTTATCATGAAATATATTAAATTCTTCCCCTAATAGGTCCCTCACTTTCTCTTACAGCATAAGAAATTATCTACTAAAATATAATCATCTTGTGTTTTCATCTTAAGATTTCTCAAAATATTTCCATATGTTATTTTTTATAATTAAAATCCTTACACATAAACCACGCTATGCTTTGTCTTATGTCAGTTTATTATCACATGACACTCTTTCTCAATATCAACATACAAGAATTGCATTAGTTTTTCCAATGCTAATTACAATCTGTATTATTCTTCATATTTTTGTAAGCACTGAAAGCTACTGAACAATTTGTTATTGTCAGCATACATGTTAATTTTTATGTCCTTCCAATTAAAGATATTTCACATATGAAAACATGCAGCAGTGTATTTTTCACTTACAATTTTAAAAGAGCAACATGCAAATGGAATTACGTACTGCGTACAGTCTCTTGGACTAGATTTTTTTTAACAATCCATGATGGCGTGCTTAACTTCCATAAATGAAGGGGTTCTCATCTTTCTTGTTTATAGGCCAAAACTAGCAATGGGAAAGATTCTATGAACCTACCAGTGTAAAGAATTCATTGATAATATGAGGTTTCATTTCATTCACAATAATTTTAAAAATTACATTTTATCATGACTCTTAGTAGATATTCATTATTTTAAGAAGCTGACAAACTAACACACATAAGTGTGTTCTTTTCCATTTTACGATTTTTATTATTTATTTATTTATTTTGAGACAGGGTTTCATCTGTAGCTTTGGAGCCTGTCCTGGCACTAGCTCTTGTAGACTAGGCTGGACTCGAACACATGGAGATCCACCTGCCTCTGTCTCCTGAGGTGTGTGCAACCACCACCCGGTGACATTTTGCCATTCTTTAGTGTTGCATCCATACTATACATAACTACACTGAGATTGTTATGATCTGTCACTGAAAATATAAGCTATATTTATGTCATAGTGAGAGAAATTTCAAATCACTATATGGTTTGTCCTCTGAAGACCTCTTATTGATATTGGTTTCTTTTTTTAATTTTTATTAGATTTATCATTACATTTATTTATATGTACACATATGTGCATGTTGGTGTAGAAGAGGTTCTTGGTCTGCTAGAACTTAAGCTACAGTTGAGACATTCATTGTAAGTAATGGGAATTGACTTCTGTTCCTCTGTAGAAGTAACAAATGTCCTCAACCACAGTGTTCCCTTCTGGACCATACTGTCTTACGTTATTTTGTTACATTATTATGTATTTTTAATTTTTTCTGTTTTACAGGCAAATTATCAAATATGTGGTTCATAAATATTGTATTTTTCTGTGCAATTTTTAGTTTTAAAACCAAACTTTTGAATCTCTATGAGATTTTTTTTTAGCTTTTATTTTATGAATCATGTACTTGTATAATCTTGGAGTTTTTCTTTTCTTTCATAGATTTTAAAATGTACCGTCTACCAGGGTAAGGTCCCCAGGGGATGTTTCCTCTTCAGACTCACTGCACTTCCTGCCCCCCAAACAGGAAACAAGAACAAACAGTTACACGTACCTGGCCTATGTCCAGGGCTGGGTTTATGCTGTGGCCATCTCTGAAGAAATTTCCTAAGAGTGGTATACATTTTACTCTAAATCTTAACATTTTCTTATAGTTTTATAAAATGCTTGAGGTTAAGTTCTAGATTCCCCAACTCTTTGTCTGGAAACAATTACTTCAGAAACAAGTTATGAAATGATAAGCTTTAGTACAATGTTTATGAAAATGTTTTCATATACAATTTGAGCAAATTAAAAACTGGTCTTAAAATATGTTTAATCTATATTTACATAAACAATATTAAAAGCAAAAGAAAATACCGGAAAAGATGGAAGTTAAGTGAGGTTCAAGAACTTAAAAAACAATGTACATAAAACTTATTGATATATAGAATAGATCTCTAGAGTATGAGGTAAAAACACTCATTTCTTTTGCAGAAAAACTACATTCAGTTCTGAGGTAACATGTGGTGCTTCCCAACCATCTGTAAATCCATCTACAGGCGATCCAATACCCTGAACATCCGTGGCCACTTCTGTAAGCATGCATGTGATACACATATAGACAGTTAGGAAGAAAACTCATACAAAAAGAAAATAAATTTATAAAAAGGTGTAGAAAATGGAACTTGGAATAACGCGCCAGCATATCAGCATCATATTTCCACAATATATATTTTCCTAATGGTGAAAAAATACTCCTTTCCTTGGGTTAAAGAAATTTATTAAAATTTATATTGAATATCCTATATCTTTGGATTGCCAGGAAAATATTTATAAACTTAGACTAAATGGCATAAATAGCCTATTATTCACCAAAAATAACCACCAGAACAAAAGAACACATTTAACTGCATAAGAAACCAAGAAACCTTTGGTTTAATTTTTTCTTTTAACATATTTTCTTTTTTTAATTTATTTATTTATTAAAGATTTCTGTCTCTTCCCCACCGCCGCCTCCCCTTTCCCTCCCCCTCCCCCAATCAAGTCCCCTTCCCTCGTCAGCCCAAAAAGCAATCAGGGTTCTCTGCCCTGTGGGAAGTCCAAGGACCACCCACCTCCATCCAGGTCTAGTAAGGTGAGCATCCACGAAACTGCCTAGGCTCCCACGAAACCAATTGGAATACTAGTTTGTGAATTGTAAAAATATTATTTCTCAGGTTTTATTGTATCTTGATGATATGCCAATCTATTAAGTACATCTTGCCTAAATTACCCAGTATGTCTTTTTATTATCAAATACAGTCATTACGTGGCACACTCATGTCCCAGTGGGTACTTCCTCTTGCTATTTTCTGCTACATGACATGTTTATATGAAACAGGATTGTATTACCTTTGCAAGTTCTCTGTATTAAAAAATATTGACCATAAGAAACACAAAAAAAAGAAAAAAAAAAAGAAACCTAGAAACCTTGTGTTGAAATGTGAATCGAATCATGTTGGTTGATTTTGTTATATTGTCAGGATATTTTCTTGTGAACTATTTTTGAATTATTTTTTTCAATTACTAAGAAAATATTTTTTAAACATTTACCTATTAAAATACCATGCATGTATCTTCTTATGCTTTTTAAATGCATTAGTTTTGTTTCATATAATTTGAGGTTGTCTTTGTGTAAATTGTGGTGTTGCAATATATGTTGTTATTTATGTCCCTGAGCATCACTTAACTGCCATCTTGTCTGGTATTTTTTTCTACGTTTAATGTTGTTTATGTGAATGTTGATTAAACATGCTTTTAAGGCAATTATTTTCAGATACAGAATCCCTACCTTGTTTTTCTTCATTTATCTGTGTGATTGATTTTGGAGTAGATTTCTTCTGCTTAACATACCACTTGATCATATTGTTAAATTCATTTTGACAGTCCCTTTTTTATGATAGGTATTTTCAGAGATTTAACTTTAAAGTGATTATTCATTTATGGAATTAAAGTGTCCAAAATTACCATTTATAATTGAATGGCTTGTATTTACTTTGAAACTAATTTTTGTATAAATCTGCAGGTATCATAGTATGTATAACAATGCTAAATATGCTACTCATCTATCAGTAGTAGTGCTCACTTTGGTGACAGGCAGAAATTTGCTTCCATCTATCTCTTCATTTTTCATATTTCAAGTTTTGTTATGTTACTTATTTTATAAAATCAGCATATTTAAAGATGAATTTTATTAATTCCCATTAACCGTATACATGTGTTTCCTATGTGTAGTTATTTGTATATGAGTTCAGATATACTAAGAGGCCTGAAGCTTTGGGGCTCCTATACCTAGTGATATAAGCAGTTTTAATCCATTTGACATGGGTTCTGAAAAAAAAAAAAAAAAAAGACTTTGGTCGTCTAGAAAAACAGCAAATGCTCCTAAGTGCTGAGCCCTCCCTTTAACGCCCTACTCATCCCATTTGTATCTGGTTCACTAGCTATGTATTTCTTTTCAACGAATGAAGAATTCCAGCTACTTTTCTTCAGTTTTCATTATTTTTTGTCTACCCTGTTAGTCATCTGGTAATTTTTTTCTAGTTATTTCTCTCTGAGTGTCTCATTTTAGATATATTTTAACTGCAGATATACCAATGACAGTTTATTTGCATCTCGGATGATATTTTTTGTTTAGTTTTTATTTACCAATAATAATTTCTTACATAATGTTTATGTGGTCTATATTGTTTTTTTTTGTCAGCATTTTAAAATTGTTCCACTTTCTTGTGACCTACAAATCATTCTTTCCTGCTCTATACTGGAAGTTTGTTCAAATTTTCTTTTGGTTGAAATTTTCTGTCTTTTTCTATTTTTAAAAAAAATTTTATAAAGATTTATTGAAGTAGATTTAAGACTAAACCACTTTCTCTGTCTGGTGGTCCTTTGTCTTATGGATAGGTATTTCAGTATTAAAAAAAACTCATAAACATCTGGTATTTAAGCACATATATGCATTTTTACACACACACACACACACACACACACACACATATATATATATATATATATATATATATATATATATATATATACCTAAAATTCACATTCTGTTATGGCTTTTTCAACATTTTATTCTAATAATCATTATAGAGTTATCATATGCTAAATTAGCTCAATTTCTTAGAACCTTCAAAGCTTTTATTTTCTATAATGTTTTGTGACAATAATTGTAGTTATTATCCTTTATCATGCCTCAAACATAGATTTGTATTTTATTTAATTGGTTATTCAACATGCAGATTGCCTATTTTAGGTATAGATAATTTGTCCAACTATAAAACCATCATAAACAGTTTTACAAGTACAATATACTGTGGACCATGATAACACTACAGTACTACACAAGGTCTCAGTTGTGTATCTTTAGAATGGTATGTCTCTCCAGATGATGTTATTTGCTACTGTTTACAAACAAAACTCCACTGAATCTTGATAGTTCAGGATGAAAATCAAATTTGTAATTGAGACAATGTATATTTTTAGTTTTGGTTTCTCTGTTTCCTTGTGATTTGTTGCAGATGCAATTTCTCACATTCTTTCACAAGGAACAGAAAACCTCGTACAAACAGTTATTATAAACATTTTGTTTAGTATTAAAGATTTATTTTACTTGCAGAGCTGTTTTGTTTGAATATGTGCATATCTGTGCATCACTTTTATGCAATGCCCATTTAGTCTAAAAGAGAGTATCAGATCCCAATTAATGAAACTAGAGATGATTGCAAGCATTGTGTGCACTTTGTGAACTGGCCCTTGACCCTCTTGCTATTAACTGTTGAGCCATCTCTCCATCCATAATGACCTTATTTTCAAGAGAAAATGAAGGAGCACATATACTGGAAGAAAGCAAGAGGCTCAAGAAAGGGAGCTTTAGGGTCCCTGCTCATTTTGCATATTCTATCTTGAGAGTTTGGAAGGTAGAAGATCTTTTATACAGGTAAAGGAAAGTGATGAATTCTTAAACTGATCTGCAGTTGTGTTTCACTATAATTAAATTTTGTTTTTCACCTGAAAGATTATTTGAATGAAGACTGATTGTCACTGTATTTCCATCAACTTAAGCTGGTCTTTCTGCTTCTCATTCCATAAGGACAAATTAGACCAAAATTTCTCATGGTTAGTCAGGACCTTGTTGTTGCCCACAAGAAAGGGACAGACACAGTCTTCCAAAAAAGATCTGCTTAAGATTCTTGAGGCTATCCCTCTACTCTGTAACTTCTGTGAAAAGACCTTTCCATATAAATCTCTAAGGACAGAAGGGGTGAATATCCATATTCTGTAATTGCTTTCAGCTTAATTAGGAATGATGTACAAATAGATATATGGTTTCTCCTACCACTGTTTCTAAATGAGAAGCATTGTTTTGGCATGGTCTAAACTGTCCATGAAATTCCTTTGCAACAGGTTAAGTAGGTACAAAAAAACATTCTCTCCCCTATAAATAACAGGATGATCTGGTTAATTCAGTGAAGTCATGCATCTTTGGGCTTTTTTTTTTTTTTTTGGTTTTTGTTATTGCTATCGTTTATTTATTTTTCTTCTTTTTCTAGAACAGGACTGAATATTTGATATAACACTATTCGAAATTGAATTTGCTGAACCTTGGGGAAAAAATTAACTCCATAAGTTTATCGAGAAGAGTGTATAGCAGCCAAATGTAATCACCCAGAAAAGTTACTTACAGAGGAAGGATTGCCAGCAATATCCTAGTCTTCTATAGTCCAAACAGTTGTTACATGCGTTTTCAAATTTATCAGCTTCCTGTCAGACACTTTAGAAATTTTTATTACTTTATTTTTTTTTTTCAAAGAAACAGCATTCTTTCTTAAAAGTAAAGCCAGGGTCCTCCGTGTTCTTTTAAAGGCCACCTAGTTTGAGGTACAACCCTTGAAAGGGAGGCTCGTTGGCCTGGTATATAAGTCTCTGTTCTCCTTACCATACCAACCTTGCTATTGCTTTTTAACGCTGTTGTGGGTTACACAGTGAACTTCCTTCATTACTAGTTCACCAGTTCAGAGTAATCCACTCATATATATGCATGAGGGACTGGGAAAAAAAAAACTGTTAACTTATGTAGGTGGGTGTATTTGTATATTAAAAAGGTAAAGAGACATTTTATTTTATCAGGAAATTAAAATATCTAGAGTTACTTATCCTAAAGAAAAATTTATTGCACAGAAAGAAGGTAGGCTTGACTTCTTTCTCCACAACTGGAATACCACAGAGGGTTTACAAACATATCCATCTGGAATCCATATTGACATAAACATGGCACAGAGACAGTTAAACATCATTAACTTAATAATATATTGATGTTTTTAGTTTTGACTATAGTAATTTTAATAAAACTACGTTCTTGTATTTATATAGTTGTTCTCAAAATAAAGATGTTGGAAATCCTGTTCTTTTAAACTGCCTACAAGTTCAACAAGATGGGCACCAAGAAACAAAATAGACAAAGTAATGTTAATTATTATCTATTTAGTTCGTCATCCTCCCCCCACATACAAAATGATAGATTGAATGGCTTGCAAAACAGGAATTTATTTCCCATAGCTATTGAGCATAGGATAGTAATGAGAAATTTGCTTTCTGGTAGGGGTTCAATACTGGCTTTCAGATATACCTCCTTATTATGCATAGATTACAGAGACAGAGAATGAGAGGTCTCTATTCTATGACCAGCATTTTAGGAAGATACAAATCCTATTAGATTAGATGACTTATTTACTCTCACTATCTCATATGTGTTTAATCATGTCATGTAATCTTCAAAGATGCAGATCAATAAGTGGTAGTTAGTTAGGTGATAGGTAGAGATTGATTGATTGATATAATAGATCAATCAGTTGGTACATTGATAGATGTTAGAAAGAAAAGAGACAAATGATAGATATATTTTAGATAGACAATCAGTAAAGATAGCTAGACAGTTACACAGACAGACAGATAGGTAGTATAAATAGATAGATTCAGATAAATAGATGATAGACAAGGAAATTTATTAGGGACATTGGAAATTTTAGCTAACATTCATGGAAGCAGTAAATTTTGAGGCATTCATTTGTAAAGTAGACAATGAGATAAGTTGGTGTAGTACTAAATTCAATTGAGGAATTCTTAGAGTAAGAAAGATTCTTTGTTAGATGGGAAGAGGAGCACTTTAGTCTTCCTCTGCTATATTGTTCCATTCAGATTGCCAACTCACTGGATATTTCTGCTTACATGGAGACTCATTCTTCTCCACATACTTTAAACCTTATAAACTGGGCTCCTAGCAAACATGTTGATATACTAGAATTTATTGTTTTTCAGTTATCTACATATCCTTTAATTCAGGTCAATTAGTTCCCAAAATTAATCATCACTCACACATATTCTCATTACTTAATGTCCTCAGATTAAGGACAGAAAGTTCAACATATGAGTCTGGGGTAAATATTCTGTCCTCACTAAGTGATAGAAAAAAAATCAAATATGTGAAAATTATGTCTCTTGTTTTTGTTTATCAGTGTGGTAAAGATTAATTCAAATGTAATTAATCTCATAGGTAGAATGTATAACATAAATATTAAGTCTGAAAATTATAATTAAATTTTGAACAAGTATTTTTACAGAATTTATGTAAAACCTAGAACTCTATTACTTTTCTCAAAGATCACTGTCTGTCTTGGCTTTTGGTACAGGCCTGCAATCCCAACACACTGTAGGCTGAAGTAAGAAGACTGTAATTTCAATATCAGTCTATGACACATAACAATGTACCAACACTAAAACCATAAAACAACTGCCAAAGATTGAATGTGTCCCTTTATTTCCTAGGATCTAGAAGTCATATTAATTATATTGATCTAAAAGGATATTTTTTTTTTTTTTTGGTTTTTCGAGACAGGGTTTCTCTGTAGCTTTGGAGCCTGTCCTGGAACTAGCTCTTGTAGACCAGGCTAGCCTCGAACTCACAGAGATCCGCCTGCCTCTACCTCCCGAGTGCTGGGATTAAAGGCGTGCGCTACCACCACCCTAAAAGGATATTTTTCAATATACAATTTACAAATATACAATTACAATATACAAATATACTTATACAAATATAAAAATTATGTTTATTCCATTTACAAAGGGCAGCTAATGCTAAGATTCATCGGCGTGATTGATGGTTCTCAGACAGGAGGAAATTGTAAAGTTGATGCTTGAGCATGAACAGACAATATTCATAACTATTACTCCTTGTGTAATTTATCTAAATTTATTCACTAGAAATAATCAAACTTTGATATTATCAGATAATGAGACCACTTATATTAAAGTACTGAATTTTTTCTCTAAGTACAATAATGGACATTTTGTAAGATATAAGCCAAGTATTTTGAAATAAGTTATACAATGAATATTGTTAATTTTCTTTCTCAAAGATGAGGGGGAGAGGAGAGGGAGGAGGGGGGAAAAGGGAGACGGGGAGGGAAATGGGAGGCGGGGAGGAGGCGGAAAAAAAATTTCAATAAAAAAAAAATTATATTAAAAAAAAAAAAAAGAAGAATAGAAATAGATAGTATGCCTTTATATTAAAATGTGTATCTCTTTTATTATTTTATTGGTAGTTATTGTCACCTTTATTTGAATTAAAAATTACATTGGGTTCTTTTATAAAAAAAAAGATGAAAGGAAGCATTGAGATGAAAAATGGCTATGAATTTGAATAAAAGTAAGGAGTGAAGTATGGGAAAGTTTGGGGTGAGAATACAGGAAGAGAGAAATACTGTAATTGAATGAGAATCTAAGAAAGAAAAAGTACATCATAAAACACCCATTTATTGCTCTTTATATTCTCTACTTTTGTTAAGACATTACTACTCTCCAATACGACTTACTATTTCTAAATTATTTTATTATAACCAAAGTAATACCTTTATTGACAAATACTTTCACCATAATTATAGTTACATGAATAGCTAATTCGGTGTGAGTTTTCCACATATACAGAGTTATATTATTTGTATGTTGTAAGATTTGTATGGCCAAGTCTCTGGAAAATTCATTAGGCAGCTTAGTTATAGAACTGTTAAATAAGGGTGGATTAAAGGTAATTATGTGAAGAAATAAAGCATTCAAAGCATTACCTTTGTATGACATCATTATTTATATTAAATCTGGCTTTAAAAAAACAATACATTTACTGCCTCATGAATAAACGTTATTTGTGTTAAATAAAGGCACTAACTTGATGTGTTTAATTAAAGTTTAGTAAATGTTACCATTAAAATGTAAATCCCTTGAAAATATCATAGAATATAACTTTATAATAAATGGTGTGACACCAAAAATATATTACCTGTTTGTACAGTAATAATTGTGATTTCCTGATTTTAGATTCTATTTGTAAGTACAAATACAGTATCAGATTTTAAATATGTTTCAACATAATAGAATACTTTCATACTAAATATAAAATGAGTACTTAACCAAGAAAGCAGTATTTTTTACCATTTCCTTTGTTACCAAATTCAAAAAAGAAGATGTATATTTTTTTTTTGAGAGAGGGTGTCTCGGTACCTTTGGTGTCTGTCTTGGAACTAGCTCTTGTAGACCAGGCTGGCCTCGAACTCCCAGAGATCTGCCTGCCTCTGTCTCCCGAGTGCTGGGATTAAAGATGTGTGCCATTACCACCCGACAAGAGATGTAATTTTTAAAAGGGTTGAGAGACATGAAAACTTAAGTTCCTTATTTTAAAAAAAATGTTTTAAGGTTTAAAATAATATTTTAAGGCTGGTAGTACAGGTTGTGCTAAAAAGTGGTTTAAGAATAAAACTTTGGATTCACCAAGAGTGGATAGATAATAGAATATTTTATCCAAATATACAAATACAAATGGGGTGGACATTGTGAATTTAATTCTTACCCGACAAATGCTGTTATTGTATATAGTTTTACTATGTTACATTTAAATTATTTCCTTTTAGTTTAGACAAAATGGGGAAATGTTGCAGATATTTGATTGCTCAGAGAAACTCTGAGACTGTTAATAAAATTAACCATGGAAAGTGGGTGGAGCCAGTGTCTATCTGAAAATAATTAGTCAAAAGAGTATAGAGTATCTGGGAAGTTAGATAGAGACATGCACAGAAAGGAGTAGGGAAGTTCTTAAAGATTAGCAGGCAGTTTGAATTAGGATGGAACTCTCTTCCTGTGTCTCTAGCCAAAAAAAAAAAAAAAAAAGTCAGCAGGTTGCTTCTTGACTTCTCTGATCTAGCATATTCTCACCCAAATATCTGAATCCCCAAAGCTTTATTTTTAAATAGAACTACTTAGATAAAAACAACAACACCTTTTGATGGAAGCCTACATGAAGAACTTAGAAGGAGGCTTGCATTCCTTTCCTGATTGTTCTCATCTTGTTAGCAAGTCCATTACTTAACTGGCAAACAGAGCCTGCTTCTTTGAGAGTCTAGAGTATACTGAAAACTGAATGAGACATTCAGCCTTGTGAATTGAAAAAGTACTAGATTTTCGGGCCTTCTGTGGGTAGATAATTATTGTTGGACTAGGTGAACCAGAGACTATGTTATATTTGTACATAACATGTGTGTGTATGTACAAGATATGCATGTTTAATGAACATATGTGTATATTTTAAAACAGGATACTACAGAACCAAGACTAATAGGGATTTGCTACCAAGAGTGGTTCTAAAACAAAACAAAAAATAAGTATAGGCAACTGGCCAACATTTGGTATTATTGAAGTTTCTAGTTAATGAAGCCTCTTCTAGAATATTGAAAAATAATGGAGTAATCTATTTTACAAACTCAAGGAACACATCTAATTGGTTATCTTGATTTAAACATAGTGAAAGATAAGAGATTTATTATCTTGGTATATAACACTTCCTGAAAATTGGTGGAATAACAAGGCATTTTATAATGCTGGTGCATTGCTCCTAGCATATATGGAAAAATTGACAAAGGAAATGAATGCACTTCTTGATAAAATTAACCAATATTTAGCATTTCATAATACAATGAAGGACAACAGTGATCTCAATGATAAAACTGACTAGCTACAGTTGCACAGAAATAGTCTAAACTTTTCTCAGTGTATCTGGGAAGAAAATCTTCTCTCCAGCACTAAATGAGCTCACATTGAAAAAAAAAAAACTGATGCCCTCATTATATAATTGACTAAATTACAAAAAGTATCAAAGTTCCAGCCATGGAACATGTTGGTCTTTAAAGAAGGTGTAGAAGGAGCTGTGGGCTGCATTCCTGCCACCCAGCTCCCGGCTGCCTGGCTAGCTTATGCCCTGAAATAATTACACAGAAACTGTATTCTTTTAAACACTGCTTGGCCCATTAGCTCTAGTCTTTTACTGGCTAACTCTCATATCTTGCTTTAACCCATATCTGTGTAGCACCACGAGGTGGTGGCTTACTGGGAAGATTCTAGTGTATGTCCATCTTGGGTGGGAGCGTCATCATGTCTGCCCCAGAGAGGAGAGGCATGGCGATTGCCTAACTTCCCTACTTCCCAGCATTCTGTTCTGTTTACTCCACCTACCTAATTTTCTGTCCTATCATGGCCAAGGCAGTCTCTTTATTAACCAATGAAAGTAGAAGGCCAATCTACTTCAAGTAGGGCCATTAATTGTTAAAGAATGGAATTCTCTATTTGGGATGAGGACCCCATGGAGACAGAACTTTGAGATGTCAGCATTTCAATTGTTTACGTCACCTGAGGAAGTAGTCTCCCAACAACAGGAGAAGATGTACTTACACACCACACCTTGAATTGTTCTCTTTTCCACATTTGGCTGAGTAAATTAATCCTTCACTGACTGTCTGCTGAACCAGTACTGACTTCCTTGAAGGATACAACAGACAAGATAATGCTGATATCTTTCTGGAACCAACAATAATTGCCTCTAGATGTATAAGTGTCTTAAATGCTAGTCAGGTGTAGGCCCACATTTCTACTTGGTATGGCAACCAGGCTCTCAAGCCAGCCATAGTTCACACCTGTCATGGTCTCGTGGCCTTCCAGACAGGCCGTGGCTACACTAACAGAAGGTCAGGATGTTGATCTGTTCCTTCTTTCTAATTTGGAGGATGCCTGAATAGAGATGCTAATTCAGCCTATATGACAGAGTTAGCATACAGAGCAGGAAGAGATGACAGAGCAGGCATAGGTAGATGTGGACATGACTAAAGCCATTCACCTGGTTACCTAGGATACAGAATGCTAATGAATTTCCCCCTCAGTTTACATTTTGGTATAAAGGCTGTTTGAAGAATAAATGAGAGGAATTTTCAGGATGTGAACTCAGGATTTCATGAAGGATCACTGAGAATTGATGTGGGAGTGATTTCTTATTAATAAAGAAACTGCCTCGGCCCTCATAGGACAGAAAATTAGGTAGGCGGAGTAGACAGAAGAGAATTCTGGAAAAAAGAAGCTTAGTTGAGGAGTCGCCATGATTCTCCCGCTCCAAACAGAAGCAGGTTAAGATCCTCCCTGGTAAGCCAGCTCGTGGGCTACACAGAATATTAGAAATGGGTTAGAACAATATGTAAGAGCTAGCCAATAAGAAACTGGAACTAGCCGGGCCAGGCAGTGTTTGAAAGAATACAGTTTCCGTGTAATTATTTCGGGCATAAGCTAGCCATGCGGGCGGCCGGGTGCCGGGGACGCAGCCCTGCCGCTCCTATTTCAACAGAGAATCTCCCTCCCTATAAAGCCATGAGTTGTGTCTTTATCCCCATGCTTCCATGCTGGATCAGAGAGACAGATTATGTTCAGGCTGACAGAGGACCCCAACAGCCAGGTTTCTTGACTGAAGATAGAAAGTGTTGTTCATAAATAGGAGCACTACATTATTAAAGATTTTAAAAAAAATTGCTAATTCATCCAAGAAGACACCTTGAGTGTAGAGGCCCAAAGAGGTCAAAGGTCAGAGAGTTTTGGGACTTGTGCTTCTAACTCAAAGAAAGGTCCCACCTAGTTGTAAATCAGACTTCTGCTCTTGCAAGGAGTAAACAGGTGTGGCTAGTTGCCAGACCTCTTGCTCCTGAAATAGGGAAGCAAATGGTTTTTCTACCTAAAACAAAAGACTAAGGAACAGAGTAGGTTCTTGTTCCCTTTATGGAAATAACTTGGAATTTCACCCAAGGAGTGATTTGCCCTCAGAGTTTTTGGTTTAGGGCATGAGTCAATGGCATGGGTGGTGAATGTACCCCATGACTTTCAATTTGTATGTTAGTGTAGTCCTTTTTGTCTACTCCTACAAAATTTCAAAATTATTGAAGTCTGGGGTATTATAACTGGCATCTGTGATATCTTATAGCCTACAGTATATCTCTCTAGCCACTGCTGACTTTCAGATTCTTCATAGATAAGCCAGATGTAAATCTAATCGTTCTGATTTATATGTTACTTGGCTATTTTCTATTGCAGGCTTTAATATTCTTTATTTTGTGTGTGTTAGTGTTTTGATTATGTTATGGTGAGAAAACTTTTTTTTTCTGGTTCAATCTATTTTGTAAACTGAAAGCTTCTTGTACCATTATAGGCATGCCCTCTTTAGATTAGGATAAATTTTCTCACTGATTTTGTTTAAAATTATTTTCTGAGCCTTTGAACTTGGAATCTTTTCCTTCTTCTATTCCTCTCATTCATCATGTTCCTGGATGTTTTGTGTCATGAATTTTCAAGATTTAAAATTTTATATGACAGACATATGTATTTATTCTGCCATGTCTCCAGTGCCTGAGGTTCTTTCTCTCTTCTAAATCTTACATTCTGTTGGTAATGTTTACATCTTTAGTTCCTGTTTGCTTATCCAAATTTTTCATTTTCAGAATTCCCGCAGTTTGTGTTCTCTTTCTTGCTTCTACTTCCGTTTTCAGGTCCTGAACAGTTTTACTAGTTTCCTTCAGAACTTCCTTTGTTTTGCCCTAGCATTTGTAACATGCTAAAGGGATACATTGTTTTATTCCATTTTTTCACGTTCTTTTCTTGATTTCTTTAAGTCATTTATTCATTTCCTCTTGAAGGACTTTTACCATCTTCATCAAGTTGGAATTAAGCTCATTTTGTTCTTCATTTTGTTATATTCAGGGATTGCTGTAGTGAGGATCTGGTGAAGACATATTGCCCTGGCTGCAGCCGATTGTGTCCTTACACTGAAGGTTAAGTATCTGTATTTGGAATGATTACAAGTTAAGATGCTAAATTCTGGGTTCATTTTTCCTATGTGTGTGTTTACTCCTTGTTTTTGTTTTATCTCTGTTTTTGGCTGAAGTTGCCTGTAGTTGATAAGAGGTTCTCCACCTATGGGGCTATATTTCTGCTGGTCTAGATGGCCTCTGGTTTAGCAGGGACTTGTTGCCCAAGTTGGGGCCTGGAGTTCTGGCTATGGGCATGGTCTCTAGTCTAGCTGGTTCAGGATACCTGCTTGACCTCTGTTGGGATAGAAAGTTTACAAGGAAATCTTTCTGGGGAGGGGTGAGTAGAGTAGGGGAAAGTCTTTTCTGGGGTTCAGGGATCAGGCCTGGCCTGTTGTGGTGTGGGAGGGTTATTCATATTCTGAAAAAGTTTTAGCTAAGTCTATTTCCTGAATAAGTAAGACTAGAAGAAGGAGAATTTGGCCAATGCAATAGAAAGCAAAGATATAAACAACTATCATCATGTGAGAAATAGATCTATTTTATTATTTTTAAATGTCAAATAATATTTTAAATCCTGAAAATAGAAAGTTTATACAGTTTGGTGCCAATGAAGAGGAAAAAGAATATGTGTTCACTAGTAATATATAACAAATTATGAATGAATAGTAGTGTTTGGTCAACCTTTGAAAACATTACAAATGTTAAAACACATAGCATGGATATGAAAGTGATTATAAAACATAAAATTGCAAGGAACTTTTTTATAAAACACAACCAAAAGTTTTCAAAAATGTGTATATGCTTACAAGGCTCTGTGCCCTGAAAGGAAAATAATTTCTTCTTCCATTGTCTTATCTGCATCATAAGTCATTAATTTGTTCAAATGGTTTATATTGCCTTTATATAAATATTAATACCATAAACAAAATTTTAACAGAATAGTTTATAAAATATTCTTAGGCTAGAGTCTCAGTTAAAATGATGTTTTAAATTCTACTATAATTTATTATTTTTTAAAATAATCTTTTTTTACTTTAGATGCTATTCCTGGTTCTTCCTCCCTCCCCTCTTGGTGATTTCCCACTCTCTCACCCCCTTACCTCCCATCCACTCTTCAGAGAGGGGAATGCCTCCTATGAGGAGTAAAATAAGTGTGTCATATCACTCTGATGCAGGACCAAAACCCTTCCCCATGTATCCAGGCTGTGAAAGGTATCCCTCCTTAGGGAAGGTGTTCCAATATCTCAGTTCATGCACTAGGATTAAAGCCTGATCCCAGTGCTAGTAGTCCCACAAGTTGCTCAAGCCCTACCGTTTTATTCACATTCAGAGGGCCTTTTTCAGTCCTATGCAGGTTCCCAAGCTGACAGACAGGAGTCAGTGAGCTCCCAGTAGTTTCTGTGGGTGTCTCCATCGTGATCTTGATTCCTTTGCTCATATTATCATTCCCCCCTCTGTTTGACTGAACTCCAGGATATCAGCTAAGTGATAAGCTGTTGATCAATGTATCAACTTCTATCAAATACTGAATCAAGATTTGATGATGACAGTTAAGGTAGTCATCAATCTACTTTCAGGGAAAGGGCAGTTTGTCTTTTCAGATTTCTGTTACTATACAAATGCCTGAGTTAAAAATTCCAGAGTACAGATTAATTTTGCTTCATAGATTTGGAATTTTACTTCATTATTGCTTATCTCTAATGCACTTGGATATTTGGTAAGATGGTATATCATTTAGAACTATGCGGATGGACAGAACCACCTACGTCAAGTACATGAATATCCAGAGAATATTAAGTGGAAAGATTATGATCACATAATCCATTTAAAGGACATATGGCCAATGTGCTGACATGTCCAAGTAGTTTTACCTGAGGAATTATCAACCATCTCTTAGTTGTGTCTCTTTTTCTTAAACTGATGGAACTTCCAGGGGCATTACATATATAAATTACAGTGACCCATCCTTAAACCAAAAGATCCATGCCAATCTCCTGATGCAATTTCATTTGTCTTAACCTCATAGTCCAAAGTTCTGACTTATAAGTCAAAATTTTTCTGAGACCAAATTAAATAAAAACATACTTTAGTTTCCAGGATTACCTAAGAATAATGTTACTTCAGACAAAACATGCAAGTTCATGTGGAACATAATTAGTGATGTTTTCATGACTATAAATAATGGGGTATTAAACTTACTATAAGCTTAAAAGTAGAATCATGGCTGTAAGAGATAAGTAAGAATAGATACACTGTACCCTTATGTATATATCAAACAGACTGATTTCTAGTTTCTGTGAGAATATTAAACATCATCTATTCATGATTTGTTAGTCTGGTACTAAGAACACAAGCATATGGCCACAAACTCAGTGAGGTCTATGATGTGGGAGTGTCATATATCAATCTGTTGATTTCATTGGTTAAGCAATCAAGAAACTGCTTGGCCCTGATAGGTTAAAACATAGGTGGGAGGAGTAAACAGAACAGAATGCTGGGAGGAAGAGGAAGTGAGCTCAGAGACGCCATGCTCCCCTCTCCTGGGCAAATGTGATAGCTCTGCTCTCTGAGGCAGACGCGATGCAGCCAGCCACCAGGTCAGACATGCTGAATCTTTCCTGGTAAGTGCACCTCATGGTGCTACAAAGATTATTAGAAATGGGTTAAGAGGCTGAAACTAATGGGCCAGGCAGTGTTTAAAATAATACAATTTGTGTGTTGTTATTTCCGGGCATAAGCTAGCCAGGCGGCCGGGGTGCTGGGGACGCAACCCCGCCACTAATATTGCAACAGGTCTAGAGCTCTACACACAATTAGCAGACATTAGAACAGGAGTTATAGACTGTGGTAATGTGCTACAGGTTTGGGCACTGTAGTGATTAATATTTTTCTATTATGTGCCAGAATCACCTGAGGAGGCATCGCATCACTCTTTACCCAAGCAGTGCACTCATCTGATAATGCATCATGTAAAAAGGAAGGTCAAAGGGCACATGTATGGCATTCTAAACTCTTAAATTTTTGCCCATTGACATAAATGATGCTTTGTTTTCCGAGTTCAAATGACCTTGACTTCAAATGTTCTTGTCTCATTTATGCTAGATACTGTATCCTTTTACCACTTCTCTACAATTTTAAAGAATTTGTTTACTCAGACTACAGAACCACAAGCCTACAGTACTTGACTGTTTTACCAAAATTTCTATATGAATGAAAGATTATGGAGGAGATTCAAATATCCAAATGTTTATATTTTGCAGTCTCTTCTCTTTGTTTCTTACTTTCAGTGCATCATAAGCAAATTGTATAGCTAGCGGATATGTTTATATATTTGTTTGCATTCCATTCCAATTTTCATAGTGTATTGATATTTTCTTCAGGAAAAGTAAAGTCAATTTTGCAAATGTCAGTAAATAAAGTATGCACATAAATAATGTTCTCAAGTGCATTATTATATATTATCTTGTGTGAACATGTTCTCCCTTACTTTTATTACTTTGGGAGTCTTTAAACTTATTTTTTTATTTTTTATAATAATTGCATAGATTATGTATTTTGATGTCTTTTAAAATAAATGTTGTCTCTTTTTGAATACTAAGAAATAAGACATCTATATTTTTCTTGTTTATATTATCTATGACCAAAATCAATGAAACATCATGTAAAATAAAATTACAAAATGTATGACAATTTTTTTTACTCTGCTTTTTAATTTTTTTGTAAAAGTATTAATATTCAATTTTATGAAGAATTGGTATTTAGTTACTAAGAGGTAAAGGATGTTAGGGAACAAAATCGTATGGCTTTTGGTATTAGTGAAGGATCTTAGAATATGAAACTTTCTTTAACTTACATACTAAAATTTTTTGTTGAAATTAGTTCAAGTGCAGCTAAATTAATGTCTTAATGTTGATTTTTCAAGCTGATATTATGTGACAATTCTTTGTATAGTCAAGGATCAACTAGAACTATGTTGGCTGTGTTGAATACACAAAAAGTATTTTCAATTATATCTTATTATTAGAATGAGAAAATTTCTGGGGCATCTAAAATCTTTCAGTTCATTATCACAACATTTACAATTGAGGTAATTTGTATTTTTAAACACTACCTCTTTTGCATTACTCTTATACATGTGAGTGTGTGTGATATATGTGCAATTGCATGTTTGTATGAGTGTACATGTATATGCTCATATAGCATATGCCTGTGGAGACCACAGAATAATGGTGTGCCTTTAAAAAAAAATCTTTTCGCCTTGGGTATAGCCTGGGTGGGATGGGTAGCAATTTCTAGATATTCTTCTCTAGCTCCTGCATCTTGTTCATATTTGAAGATACTCTCCTGTGTCTCCTGTATCTTGTTGATATTTGAAGATTACAGAATGCATTATCATGGCTGGATTTTGCAAGTGTTCTCATAATCTGAACTCAGGTTTTCATGTTTAAAAGGGCAGCAATTTATTGACTGAGCCAATCCCCAATTACTTTAAAAATCCAAAATATTTATGCTAGTCATGAGAGGATGAGGTTTTTTCAGGGACTTTTTTCTTATAAAATTTAAGTTATTTGTAATTAAACATAGCACACCCATATTCATTTAATACTACATGTATTTGTATATTTACATTTTAGTTCTGCCTGTGAGTTTAACTTCCATGAAAAAAAAAAAAAAAAACACCCCATAGGAGTGATTAACTAATTAAAATGCCAGTAATTTAGACTGTGGCTAAGATCAAATCCAACCCATTTAACCCTTAAGAGCCACTGATTACACTTCATGATGTCTGACTTATAATCCTTTTAACCACTAGGCCACATGTTTGGCAAGTATTCTTAACAAGCTGCTAACATCCACCAGGTCCAGATCTAAGAATATCATCACATAGCAGCTAAACCATACTAATTATTTCTTGCTTTATTGTCCTCACCAATGTATCTGGTAAATGCATCAAGTTATGTAGATGTTTTATTATGGCTTCATAAATGTTCACATAATTTCCACTGTGAAATATGCACGTTGGGATAACCTGAATCCATTTTCCTGGGTTCCAGTCGCTTTTATTGGACTCAAATAAACGACGTTCTTCCATTTATGATGAGTGCTCTGTTTTGTATCGATATGCATTACCAACTCACCACAAGTTTAAAAGACAATAGAAATCTGTATTTACCATCTTGCAGCTTTATATTGCTTCATCTTTGAAGATATGTGATTTTAAGAAAAGAAGTGATATAAGAACTTCCAGAGGAACCCAGTATGGTTCACAGCACAGACATGGTGGCCCAGAAACCTTTGCAGCTTCAATTCTTGCAGCTCAACAACCTTTTAAATCCCCTAAAGGAACTGCTTGTACACAGTGCACAAACAAAACTGCAGGAAAACATCCATGCACATCAAAATGAATAAATATAAGGTTTAAAAAGAATAGTGAGTTTTAATTTTCAAAGTATATAACTTTAAAAAAAATATATAAATGTAAACTATACTGTACTCTCTGCCTATTTTAGATTTTATACATTGATTGTTATGTTTCTCAAAATTTTGCAGGCATATCTCATGGGTATACAGTGACAACTTGTCACTTTCAGTTATCCTCAGCTCAAGGAATAATTTTAATGCTGTGAGTTGTTTTCCAGGCATTGTAGTTTTGCTTGTATAACAGGAATGGGAGCAGAAAAAAAATGAAAAAACACACCATATCTGATATTTGAGTGTTGGACCACAGTTCTCAGTATCGACTATACAACAACCTTAACTTCCTCAATAATGTGCCTGGGGAAAAATGAGTAAATCATGATATAATAAAATGTCAAGAAAATAGTATAAATGTTGATGTAGTACTTGTTCATCACTCAGCAATAGTGTTGATGACCATCAAGGCATGAATGGCTCTAACTATGCCTTGCACTAGTCATTTGTGAAGCATCAAATGTTTGAGAGACATGCATCATTCTAAATCCATAATGAAAATTTAGTATATTAAAAATAAAAGCTATTCTTCAGAGTCAATTTAAGCTAGGTTCTTCCCTCTATGAATGTAACCCTAAAATTTAGGAGGCAGAGGCAAGATAACAGCCTCTCATTTGTCCTCAACTTACAACACATAGCTATAGCTTGATTTAAAATTGGGAAAATTTAATTGTGTTCAGTTACATGGAACATAGTCCACTTTAAAATCAGAGTTCCATGGACAACATAGTTTGTCATTGGCAGTTGTATGAGCATTATGTTCCCTCTTAATAACAAACGGTCCTAATTGTTACTAAGCATAATCCTTGGTTGTGGCTGCAACTGTGATGTACAATTATCATTTGATTATGTTCAAAGTATTAACATTTATACTCACATTAATTACTTGACTTCTGTAATAGAGTTAAAAAAAACAGACACATAAGAAAAACTAGTAAGTGATACACCCATCAAAGTAATATTCCAAACTTCAGTTTCGAGTGCAGTACTAGTGTCTTTCTAGACACTGCATGATGAATGCCTATTGTTGACACAGCACTTCCTTATTGTCAAAAAGATGACAGACGGATATGCAACTGAAGCACTATAGGAAGTGCCACTCTTTGGAAATAGAAGAATATTGTTTTGAGCTTTTTGAAAGTCATTATCAATAATGTATAAGGGAAGACATCCTAAAATGGGTGATAAAATTGATGTTTAGGGAAGGCATTCATTTTAAGTTAAGAGATGAAACAGACAGGTCATGCCTTCCAGAAATCCAGGTAGGCCGCTTGCAAGACCTTCTTCTCTCAATTCCCCCAGAACCTGTCTCACAGGGTGGTCCCTATCACTTCATCAGAACACCAGCTGCAGCCATACCTGTTCCCTGCCAACATCTACTGCAGATGCCCTAACAAATTATTATAACTTATCCTTTTTTCCCTCACACATTATTGTTTCCCACCCCCAACTCCAGCACGAAACCGCCGCTATACCACAGGCCACACCTGCCAGAAATCTAAGTAGATTGCCTACAGACTTTCCCTTCTCTATCTTACTGGACCCATTCCCAAGTCTCAGTGCTAACACTGAAACAGAACACTAGCAACAAACTTCCCTCAACCCTCCCTACATCTCCTGTGGATACCAGAATCCACCTATTCCTATCCTAACTTCTCTTATTTGTTGCTTTGTCCCAGACCACAACTGCTGCAAGTACTCTCTGCCAATCTGACAATGGTTATTCCCAAGGCAACAAGTAGATTGAAGGCAGACGCACACCACTCTTTGGGGAAAAAAAAATTCCTAAATTTCATCTCCCAGTTCTGTAGTTGGAAACCTGTTGTGATTTCTCTTTCTTCTCAAACCCCATCCCTAAGAGATCACAAAGACTTCCTTCAACCTTACTTCCCTCATCTCATTCCAGTTATCCAGCCTCTAACAACAACCAGGATTTCCTGTGAAAATAGCTGATCTGGCCAGTATAACAGGTGTATGACCACCAATAACAACAAAATGAAAGGAACAAACAATCATTGGTCATTTATATTTGTCAATATCAAGGGCCTCAGTGCTGATAAAAAGACACAAACTAGCAGAATGGATGGGTAAATGGGATCCGTCCTTCTGTTGCATCAAAGAAATATACATCAACATCAAGATAGTCATTGCCCCATGGTAAAAGTTTCGAAAAATATAGTCCAAAAAAAGAGCTCTAAGAAGCAAGTCTATGTAGCTGTTTTAATAACTAAAAATATAGACGTCAAGTCGAAACTAATCAAAAGAGTTAGGGAAGAACACTGACCAAAGAAAAAATCCATAATGTGACATCTCAATTCTAAGCATCTATATCCCAAACAATAGGGCATCCCAGTTTGTAAAACAAACAAACAAAAAAATACGACATCTAAAATTACGTTTTACACACACTGATAGTGGGTTATGTAAGTACTTCCCTCTCACCAATGTACATGTCTTCCTGACAAAAACTAAATAGAAATACTGCCATTATTAAATATTATAAGCCAAATGGACCTAACATAGATAATAATCTCTCACAGAAAAAGAAATGAATATTACTTCTACACTTCATAGAACTTTTTCCAAAATTTTCCATGTATTTGGCCAAAAAACAAGTTTTAACAAATATAAAAAATTGAAATATTTCCCTGCATCCAATCAGACCAGCAGAGATTAAAGCTGGATATCAACAAGAGAAACAATGGAAAGTCTCTAAACTCAAAGAAACTAAACAATTGTTTGCTAAATGAAAAATGGGTTGAAGCAGAAATAAAGAAAATTTTAATGACTTTCTAGAATTCAATGAAAAAGAATACACATCATATGCAAACTTTTAGAACACAATAAAAGTGGTTCTAAGAGAAAAGTTCACAGATCAAAGTGCCTACATTAAAAAAAGAAAATCTGAAACATATTATATCATCAAATAAACATCACTCCTGACAGTTCTCAGACAAAAAGAAGCAATCACACCCAAAAGGAGTCGATGGCAAGAAATAAACTGATGACTGAGCAACATAATAGAAAGAAAGAGAACCATGCAAAGAATCAATGCAACAGTGAGTTGGTTCATAACAAAATCAATAAGGTAGACAAGTATCATTATTTAGAGATGATATGATTGTATGTATTAGGTAAGTGACCCCAAATATTCGATGAGGGAACTCCCATATCTTATAAAATCTTTGAGGAAAATGGGCAGTTATAAGATTAACTTAGAAATATCAATAGCCCTTCTATATGCAAAAGATAGTATGAAAATAAAATCAGGGAAAGAACACTTTGCATCACAGCCCCAAATAGTTCAAAATATCTTGGGGGTAATTCTAATGAAGAAATGAAATATTTGTATGACAAAAACTTCAAGTCTTGCAATTAAGAAATCAAAGAAGGTATCAAACAATGGATAGATCTCGAATACTCATGGATTGATTGGATGAACAGAAAAAAAAATGGCTATCCTACCAAAGTAATCTACACATTAAATGCAATCTTTATCAAAATTCCAATAGCAACATTGGAATTCTCAATAGCAACAACAACAAAAAGACCAAAGACAAAACAAACAAAATCTATTAATCAAACAAGCAGGATAGTTAAAACAATCCTGATTTAAAAAAACAACAACAACAACAACAAAAAAAAACATTAGGAGGTATCACAATCTCTCATTACAAATTTTACTACAGAGCTATAGAGTATTGGCACAAGAACAAACATGTTGATCATTGGAATTGATATGAAGCCCCAGCTATGAATCTGCACACAAATAAACACCTCAATTTTTATAAAGAAAATCATTGGAAAGAAGACAAAATCTTCAGCAAATGTTGTTAATTAAATTGAATATCTGCAAGTAGAAGAGTACAAAAGTCCCATACTTATTACCTTGCAGAAAACAAAGGTACATGTGGATCAAAGACCTCAGCATAAAACCAGATATACTGAATCTGTGAGAAGACAAACTATAAATTAACCTTGAACACACTGGCACAGAGGAAGACCTTCTCACCAGATTAGTGATGATAGTGCAGACACTAATACCAGCAATTAGGAAATGGAACTTCATAAAACTGAATAACTTTTGTAAAACAAAGGACACTGTCTTTTAATATTTTTGATGTGTTCTTCAATTTGATTTTCCAGTATTTTACTGGGTGATTTTGCAATGTTCATGAGGGAAATTAGTCTGTAATTCTCTATCTTTGTGCTATCTTTGTTTGGTTTAGGTATTAGATTAACTTTGGGTTCATAAAAATATTTGACAATATTCTTTCCGTTTCTATTATGTGAAACAATTTGAGAAGAATTGGAATTACCTCTCCTTTGAAGTTCTGAATTGTGTGCTAAAACCATCTGATCCTGGGCTTTTTATTTTTTTATACTTTTTGGTAGAAGACTTTTAATGACTGTTACTGTTTAAGAAAACAGGTTAAAGGTTTAACCTTTAAGGGGTTAAAGGTCTTTTTAAATTGTTTATCTGGTCTTGATTTAAGTTTAGTATGTGGTACCTATCAAGAAAGTTGTCTGTTTCTTTTAGATTTTCAAATTTTGGGGAGTACAAGTTTTTGAAGTATGATCTAATGATTCTCTGCATGTTCTCACAGTCTGTTTTTATGTCCTCCTTTTCATTTCTGTTTTGCCTAGAGTGAGCTGATAGTCTTCCAGATTTTACCATCTTGTCTTTCGTATAAAAATTTTAAGACATGATTTTTTTCTTCGAAAGTATATCATATCTGATTATCTTTTAATATATATTTGTTTTAATAAATGGTAAGATTACATGTGTAACAAAAACTACCTAAAAGAAAATAATTAATCTGTCCTGAGTTTGATATAGAGCAATTCATATATGGTACATGCATAGTTAGCGATTATGATATATAGGATCCTAGAAACTGAAATGTCTTGGAGTCATGCAGGTACTTGTACCTATTTTTTATTTAATTAGAAAGTTTTTGACAAATTATTTTTATGAAGGAAGTAGTTTTGTTTATTGAACATACTTAAGTTTCAAATAAATTCATTTTCTTTCTTTAAGCAATGATCTTATATAAATGCTGGAAACATTCTTTTGTCTGTAAAAATATAAAATCTTTCTCTCTTTTAGCATACATCCCAAATAAATTAAATTTTCATATTTAGTGTCTAACTCAATTTTAAGCTTTAAATATATTTTGATCTATTTCCCTTCCCTTGGAACCGTTCAGATCCTCTCTCCATTCATACTCACCGAAATTTAAGTTTTTTCACAACAAGCAAACAAAAAAACAGCATAATAACAAAACCCCCTGAACCAAAAACATAAAATCCAAAATTATAAATAGTCATTATCCCCCCAAAAAAGAAATGAAAGTAAAAAAAAAAAAAAAAGAACCTGCTGAGCTATAATCAAATATAACCACACAAATAAATTCAGGACTCCATTATATACTATTTAACTATGCCGGTTCCCTTGAATGGTTGATATACCCAAGCTCACTCCACTGTAGAAAATTGTATTTTCTTCAATCATATCTAAATGACAGTTCAATTGTTGTTATTATTATTATTATTATTAGGTTTTTCAAGCCAGGGTTTTTCTGTTGCTTTGGAGCCTGTGATGGCCTTGAACTCAAGGAGATTCACCTGCCTCTGCCTCCTGAGTGCTGGGATTAAAGTCATGTGCCACCACCGCCCAGCGTCAATTACCTTTGTCTTAGTGCCTAAGTTATCACTCTTTTATTTCTTAAAATTTACCAAACTAGAATATAATAAGATAAAACAAAAGCTACTGCAGAGATGTTGGAATAGACAAACCACAAAAATGAAAATAACACAAGAGAAGATAAAGGAAGCTCAGGTGCCCACTCATTTGCACACCCAAGAATCTCATTAAGAAAATAACCC
This sequence comes from Alexandromys fortis, assembly GCF_014885135.2. Taxonomy (NCBI): domain Eukaryota; kingdom Metazoa; phylum Chordata; class Mammalia; order Rodentia; family Cricetidae; genus Alexandromys; species Alexandromys fortis. Next base: position 3,387,507 of record NW_026068018.1, read on the forward strand.
AGAACTAATCATTTACACACAAGATTCCCGGTGTGTGCCCCTCTTGACAAGGACAGAAAAGGTCCTTGATCCTAATAGCGTGCATATTTTTAAATAATCAAACACTCAGATATTAATAACATGCAGGCAAGCTACCAGTATATACAGTACTCTGGATTCTTGTTTTCACACAGCACTATAGAAGAAGCATACCTCATGACGTGTGGCTTCCCTACAGATTTATACCTTGTATTGTTGGGAGTGACTTTTCTTAATATGTCTGTCATCTGTAAAGCCAGAATCCATGTTGTGACATATTAAAACCAAATGAAAGAACACAATGTGTTACTGCATCTCAAATCCCAGATTGGTCAATTCTGTATATTTCCAGTCTTGTAACTATACCTGTGATTGAAAGCCCTCATTCAAAGTGGAGTCTGATGGTTCCAGTCTTCAGTTTTTAATATTTCTTAGGTGACTCCTGATTTTAGTAAGCAGGCTAATATCAATTTTGTTTTTGTACCCAAAATGACACTGTATTATTTCACGTAACAACTACAAAATGAAAAAAATTTTAAAAATTATGAATTGAATTTATGCCTTCAAAATAAAGATGTTTATGACATTCACACAAAATTCACACAGAGAAAAAAGTATGTACAAAATTATAAAACCAAAATTTTTGCTGTATTTATTAAAATGCATAGTTTCATTCATTACTGTTGTATGATTCATATGAAATTATGTAAAATTAGCAGATTCAAATACACTTTATTTTTTTACTATAATTTTATATCAAGAACATAATATTTTCTTATACCAACTGTTCATTAATAGTCCTGACAGAAACACTTGGTTCAATAACTTTAAATTAAAGAAGCATAGGACCTGTGGTGACAGTGAATGGGATTTCACTTTTTATTCTGAATGTCATTTATTTATGTCCTTGACTGTGTGGATGGGTGACTGAAGTTTAGCTTGGATATTTAAACCATGCCAATATATTGAAAATAAAATCCAAGAACTAATGCTCAGGAACAAATTACATTCCACAGTGAAAGTAAGTCTGCCAGGTATGGCAACAGACAACTGAGATGTATATTATTCAAGTGTGCAAAATGACTTCTTCTTAGAATTTTGTACGAGATGAATACTAAATTGGCCAGACTACACAGGCAAATCGTCTGTTAGATCAGAAGTAGACACTTTAGTTTCATGAGTCATTGACTTGGAAAACTGTCTTAAGGGTATTAAGGAAGGAAAAGAGAAGAGAACCAAAAGTACAATAAAAAATAGAATATCTATCACAAATCGTGCCAGTAGGGGAGAAAAATAGCATGATGCATGGATGTTATAGAAAAAGAGAGTCCAATTTATCAGGAAAAATTTCTTACACCTGGCATGTTTTCTGACACAAAATTTGCAATAACAATATTTTCTGTCTGAGTTAAGATCCCAGCTTCAATGAAAGATAACAGTGAACAAACATTAAATATGAAGGTTCCAGGTCATTAAACCACTATATTGAAGTAGCACCTTTCTTACCTAGTTATCTATCATTTCATTTATATAGGTAACAGTAAATTTAATGTCAACTGTAACATAAACAAAATGTTTAAATAGCAGTCATCTCATTGATAGTGATCAAATTACTTATTAAATAACTATGAAAGTTTGAATATATGTCCATAAGGATGGTAGAGTGACCCATGAGTCTAAAATTTTAAAAAATAAAAAAATCACTTACTTAGTAATATATTTTGTTTTATATCCTATTACAAGTTCATAACAGATAAAACATATGAATTCATATGAACCAAGTTACTATGCTTATAGAAAAACCTTTAGGTACATAAACACATGAAAAAATAAAAGCAAATTAGATTGCTGTGTTTTGTGACAAGAACTCCTAAGGCTAAAAATTTAGCACATAAAATAAATAACACTGAGTCAGCTTGGTTTTTATTCATATATTGGAAGCTGCATATTGAAAAAGGACAGAGAATATATGAGGCCAGATATAAGAACCTCAAATTTGATAGAGAAACAAATTCTGTTAAGTAATCAAGAAAAACTCTGATTTAGATTTTTTTTCATTAGGCGAGTTGCATTAAAACAGAGTTTCTCATAATGGATTAAGCTATTAGTACAATCAGTCTCTGTATCTCTCTCTGTTCTACAAATAACATACACAACTATTTTAAACAGCCATATTTTCAATTAACGAAAACTAATCATGTCAGTTATTTCATTTATCTGGTGAATATAAACATAAAATTAAAAAAAATACTAATATGGTCTTTTCAGCAATTGTTTAAATGGTTGTGTGTGTGTGTGACTCAGCACAATATTCTTGTTCATTAGTTATATAAATTATTGGATGCAGTTTGAGATAAAAAACCAGAATGATACCTAATTTCTGTAATTCTCTATGATTAACAATTATTAACATCTAATAACAATATTAGGAATACTATTATATCCTTATGATTACAAAATTACCATGTCCCAAAAATGAACTCAGGAGGAGACTCATATAGAGTTGAAAGTTAAACATCATAGACATGGGAAGTAAGTCTAAATGTAACACAGCATGGTGTTAAACAGAGAGGTTTGTGGAAATGCATTGGAGGCACATTCCAATTTAAATTGTTTAGAAACAGTATGCTTCATACACTGTATGTGGAAGCAGAAAAAAAAACCCACAAAATGCCAATAGTTAAAATTAGAGTATATTTATTATGAATATATCAATTCTAAAGAAGGCAAATCATGAGGCTCTAACTTCAAAATATTAAAAGACAAGAATTTGGATGCTTTATTAGGCCTTTCAATTGTGAGTTTTGAAAGTACAGGAAGAGTTGCTGTTATAAAAAATACCATCTAAGAATCTTTAAAATTAAAAGAATACTTAAAATGAAGTGATAAGTACATTTGTACTGGAAGGGTTGAAGAATATCTTTCAGGTAAGTCGATGGAAGGAAATGAGATGGAAATATTTTTAGGTGTTTGGAAAATTCACATATTATGCTACAGAGATTAGCTCTTAATGCCAGAAAATTTGAGAGAATTAAAAATTATGGATATTGTATCTCATGATTCCTTCTATGTTTTCATAGTAATAAGATAATTCAGAAGCTTTCTCCCCTCTTAGATAATGTAAGAAAATCTACTTACAAAAGAAAGAATCTAAGAAAAATAATATCCACTTATGTAAAATAAGAGTGAAATGTTAATTTTATTTTAATATATAGTTTATTCTTGAACTTTTTATGTAGTTTATTGGGTTAAATTTTGTTTTACAAAAATATTTATAACATTATTTTAAGTGAAAGTAAAAAAAAATAAAAGTTATTTTTTCACTTAGGGGCTTAGTAATTTACCGTGTCGAAAAAATGTGACATAGTCTCTAGAAACTATAAAAGAATGCCAAACATATCTCACAATTATAAACCAACTAAAGTTTATGAATCATAAATATTCATAACAAATAACTCTTAGTATCTCAGTAGCATTCAAGGACTATAAAAAAGAGCAAATGACTTACTTGGTCTCTTCAAAACATTTTTACCCACTAGAAATTTGTAACACCCGATTTTGTGTTACACCCTTTGTACAGTTCGCGTGCCACTGTACCAAACGGGAGTCAGGCAAGGGCCTGGAGATCGAAAGAATACACAAGGAGACCAGGGTCATTCAAAAGAAGGTCAGCTGAATGCTGTTTATTCAGACTTGGGGAAGTCCTTAACTTCCTAACTGCTGCACAAGAATCTCAGCCCAGGCAGGTGGGAAATTACCATATTGACAATGGAGTCAATGCCCTACAGCTAATTACCAGGTGGGGGCAGGGGAAGCACAGGAACTAACAGAAGGCTTTGTCAGCTGACCAGAAATAGTCCTGAGATGCACCCCAGGAACAAGGGCAGACCAGGGCCCTACAGAAATTAAAACCTAGAATACTACTAAAGAGCTTAAGATCAAGGGACAGAACTGGAAAAATCTGCAGATTGCAGAACCTTATTCCAAGAAGGACAAATGGTCCTTGTAATCAATCATCCATATATCTTCCCTTAGGATCTTTACTCTTGTTTGCTCAACTTTGAGTGCTTGGAAAGGAAACTGGAAAAAGGGACATTTTGGAGAAGAAAGTTTGAACAGCAGGGAGATATGGAACACAGTTCAAATGAAGATAATGACTCGGAGTGCTGGTTACCAATGCTTTAAACAGGGAAAAAAAAAAAGTCGATGAGCTGTTGGCATACTATTAATGAAAAAAAAAAAGATATAAAAAATTGTCATATGGAAATTTAATATCTAGTAACCCAATTAAACATATAATATAAAAAATGAGTTGGAAGGGAGAAGTCTTGCAAGTCTAGATAGGACTGTATGCAGATGCCACGAGTTAATAAAGAATAGTCTCATTGCCAGTTATGTGACAGCTGTGTCAAAGTTGTTGGTCAGGGAATGAGTGAAACTTCTAAAATTATAAAACCTTTTATCATTTATCTTATTTTTCTATTTAAGAAAAAAACAGTCTATTGCTGAAGTCATCAGTTATTTTAATTGCAAAATACAGAAATTATCTAGTTGGAACTTTATTAAAAATTACTCCTTGCATGCTCATTTTCATAGTACCAGAATTCAGACTGCTTACAGAGAAAATGTATCAATAATCTTAACCAGTAATGAACCCTATAATCTATAAAACTAGCTAACCAGGCAAAACATGTCCACTTATACTTTGGTGGCATGAAGATAAGGGGATAACAAGGAGCTCTCTGATGGCAATTGAAGTCTGCTCTACACAAAGTCCTCTATGACTGGTATTAAAATTTCTGTGAAAACCAACATGGTTGGACAAATCGTGACTCCTAGAGAGACACTTACTACTGTCATTTAGCTAGATTAACAAAGTATCAAATTGCCATCTAAATATTTATGTTTATTCCCAAAGATAAAGGCTGCTTGTAGCCTTAATCAGATAAGCCTCTTTATCTGCACCAGTTGGAGTAAATAAAGAGATTCGAGATGAAAATAAGTGCCATATTGACTGCTGTACTTTAAACAAAGAATTTGTACCCCCACCCCAAGGCTGAGGAAATACTACTGAGGTGAGATCAGAAAGAATGTAAACCCAAATGAGGAAAGAACTGTGAAATGTCATTTTCTGAACAAGACATAGCTATTGGACACGATAAATCTCATCTGTTGTAGTTACCTATGTCTGTCCTGCAGAAGACTAGTCATTTCAGCACTCATGGATGGCAAAGTTTACTGTTTGATTCTGAAGGAGTGGGGTCAGTTTCTTAAGATGCCTACTCATGAGTCTTCAAATCATAAATCCAAACTTATGGTCACATAGATGGTTTTGATTAAACCAATAGAACAGAAATGAAATCTAACCATATTAATGTGGAAAGGTCAATTTTAGGAAGGAAGATCTGAAGAAACAGGAGGAAGAAAAGAGAGAAATGGGTAAGAGTAAACAAAATGTATTATATACATGCATAAATTATCTATAAACAAATTTAATTAATAGGTCAGTTATGTAAGGCCACAAAGTTTGTTAATTTAGAAAAACATTAGAATATTAGATAGATGAGAGTGGTTCAATGTAAATATAAAGAGTCATTCTCTCAAAGAAAGACATAGAGAAGAGCAGAGTTACTCTAATTGGTAAGGAGGAAATGCTTGGTATTGGTGACCTTTTGTATTTTCAGAATAGTAGCATTTTTAGTTGCTTCTATAAATGTAGATGGAAAACATGAGTTTCAACAATTGTTATCCATAAATAGAATTCTATTAGATAGACCTGAGTTTCCTCATGCAGAAAAATCCTGGGGTATTATAGATTTCATCTTAATAACCTCCCATATGATAAAAAATAATGAGTTTTTTTCCAAATAAAGCAATGTTGGGAGAAGAAACTTGTAAAAAGGAATAGATTATGATGACTCCGACATACTTAGTATATAGTTCAATTTCTGAGCTTAAAACTTAAATGATTATTGAAAGGAGAAGTATGGGCCAGTTTGAAGTAAGCAAGTATGTAGCTATGTCATTGAAGGAAACCTTTTTGATAGTAACCTTTTCTCTCTTCCCAAGTCCTTCCTATCCTCCTTCCCCTTCTCCTCCCTTTTTCTCTCCTCCTCTCCTTCGTCCTCCTTCCTTTCTTCTTCTTCTTCCTCCTCCTCCTCCTCCTCCTTCTCCTCCTCCTCCTCCTCCTCTTCTGCTTCTTCTTCTTCTTCTCCTCCTCTTTCTTCTTCTCTTCCTTCTCCTTCTTCTTCTTCATCATCTTTGTCTTCTTCATACCCCTGTCCTTTTCTTTCTTTCTCTCTGTTTTGCTTTCTTGATATCATATTGACTATAATGAGGCATGAAGATTTTCTGAATTGAGCTTCATCTCCTGAGACCCTCCTAGCAGGTTCTGCCTTGCCACAGCCCTACAAACAATAGATGAAATTGACAATCAAATGAAACTTCTGTAACACTAATCAAAGGAAATTTCACATGAATGTATTCAGGTTTTTGCTAGAAATTCAAAGCCATGTAATATTGTAACAGAGATTATTATTTATATAAAGGTTAATTTAAGTAAGACTATCAATAGTGAAAACAGAAACAATATAATATTTGTGTAGGTAAAAATTTTACTAAGGAGTTATAAAAATAATATGTAATGTTCTGAAGTTTATGCTCAGTTTAGAAGAACTCCACAATGTCCACAGCATTATTAGAATTTAGAAATAAAGGTCAGTCCCCATGATTCTCAACATTGGAATTAACCACTAAGTCATCACTCTTGTTGCATGATATATATTTAATTTTATTGAAAAAAGTCAATCATTTAAAATAGAAGTATAAAAGTTTACCCTTTATTACTTTATCTCAGTAATAATGTCAACGTATATTAAATAGATGTTTTAGGGTGACTTTTCTAGCATATGAGTCATTGCAATCTAGCCATACTATGATACTATGACAATAGATTGTGTGTATATGTGTGTGTGTGTATGAATATGTAGAAAAACAGATTTATGGTGATCCATAGAGATTTTTCAAGACTGAGGGCCCAATTTTTGAGTTTGATACCCAAAACTCAGATGAAATAATAAAAAAACAGACTCCTGTATTCCCAATATTTCTACTATAAGACTGGAGTTAAAACCATGAGAATTTTCTTGACTAGTCTGTAAGATAGCCTGGAATACACAGCATGACTGAGGTATGATACACCCTGTCTCATCAAGGAAAAAGGGAGAAACTGATTCCAAATTTCCCTGAGATTGCCACACTAATAATATGGTGTAGGTATAGCAGCACTCACCAAAAGAGACTTTGAAGACTAGAAGGAGGAAAAAAAAATGTCTACACCCCTACTCTAATCTTCAAAAAACAACTTGTCATTTCGAGAAGGATAAAGAAATAAAGACTAGGCCTTAGATGTGAAAGTCAGTACCAAGTGCACCACAATGAAATTTAGTATTCAGCTATACTCTGCACTATGTTATGGTGACCACCTTAGGTAGATAGCCAAATGACTGGCTCAATCACCTTTCCTCCAAATCTGGAAAGCAGGAGAAGTAAGCTTCCACTTTAAAAGAAGAAGGGCACTGAAAGACCCTACAGACCCCCTCTTCAAAACCGGCAGCAAGCATGCTCCCGGGGGAACGTCCTGTTTGCTTGAAAAATTCTCTGGATCAGCAGCCAGCCAGCTCTCATATGAACATCCCATATGCTTGGGAGAGCAGGATGTCTATGAGATAGGAAGACTGCAAGGCAGGATATCAATAAGATAGGACATCAACAAAGCAGGGTGACTGCAAAACAGGATATCTATAAGATAGGAACAGGATGACTGTTGCCAGACATCCATGCTGGAAGAGGAAACCATTCATGCCCCCGCCTCATTCTGATAACCATGCTTTTGCTTCTGTAAACTTGCTTTTTGCTCTTCCCTATAAAAAGCCCGCCCTCCAGTCAGCAGGGGTGCAAGTCCTCTGAAAGACTTGCTGCCTGCAGGTACCTGTGTTTACCCAATAAACCTCTTGCGATTTGCATCCGTATGGTTTCGGCCTGTTCCGTGAAATCGGGGTGGCCTCCTCCTGAGAGAAAGTCCTCTTAGAGGGTCTTTCAGGCACCAAGCTGAAGATCTTTGTTTGTACCCTATGTTGGGACTTCACTGGAAGTTATATAGAGAACAAAGAACCTTATACTAAGACCAGAATATGCAACCAGTAATTTTAGACATGTCTTGATGATAGCAAACCTCACATTGGTAAGATGAATTCAAGCATCAGAAGACATATTTTTTAGACAGTTTGCAGTGGCCCTAGGACCTACCTAGTTTAACACCAAGATTGTGCTGTCCTGTAGGACTCAGGTAAGAAAGGTTCAGCTTGGAAATATTAGCCTGACAAGCAATGAGTTGTCTACACTGCCATTCCACTGTTTTCAGGGAGCATAACTATCCTCAGAGAAGTAATAGCAGTACTCTAGCATCAGAAAGAGATGTGTACCCTATTGAGTCAGACACATGTATCCCATCACATCTCCATGAACTATGTTTTCCCCAGAGTTGTTTTTTTTTTTTTTTTTTTNTCTTCCCTAAGAGGACCCTTACTTCAGAGTCATGAAGAGTATTATTTTTGTCCTGAGGATAGGGGAGGATTAAAAGCAACAATGTTCCCAGTGGGTAGGCAGTCTGGTCATTTCTCCACAGCACAAGTACATAAAAGCCACGACCTGGCACAGCCTATGCTCAGTGAGATTCTCTGGGCAATAAACTCTTACTCACTGCTAGTGGTGATCTTTCTTGCTCTTTTATGTGATAAATCACTTTTCCATCTAATGCCTGAATGTGTCTCATCATTCTTGGTGATCCTGACAGTGTCAATATAGTCATCTGACATTCACCTGTGTTGCTTCAATCGGTCTGAACTTTGCTCTCCTCCATGCAGAGATGATTCCCTGGGATGTGAGCAAGTGTTATTTGTTCAGTAGAATTTGGAAAGATTAGTTAAACTGAAGGGTAAGGGACAGTGTTGATTGTCAAAGGTTCTAGAGAAAATCAGTAGTGAAGTTCAAGACACAGTGAGAATAAACATAACTTTTACAGAATTTTACTTTGAGAGGAAAAGATACATGGGTTCAAATGTTGAAGAAAAGTGTCCATTAACCATGGAAGGTTTCATAAATTATTAAGGACATAGTCATAAAATTTCCCCTGTAGTAAACAACCATGTGATAAACTGTGTTACAGGAGGCATAGGAAATATACATGTTAGTTATATGATTGGGTAGTTACATTTCAGTTTAGGTTCTGGTTTGCAATATTTCAAAACAGTAACATGTATGTGCTGAGGATTGTTTTTGTAAATTTTTATAAGGAATTTGGGACTCTAACAAATTTAATAGCAAGCCAGTGGCATCCATTGTTATTGTTTATTGTTGTTCATTAGTCTGTTTTATTTGAAGATAGCATTTGTTATTCATTATTTGCAGGGCATAAATGGTTTGATATACAACATGAATATTCTCAGTTACTGGAAAGATCTGAAGCTACTTACAAGCATTATCATGCCTTATTAATATTGGTTATGATTATGGCAATTACAAAAAAGTGTTTTAAATATAGAGTAGACATTTGCACATTATTCTGTATGATAAAAAGATGGATTCAGAGAAAGATAGAATGTCTATGTGGTAGGAAGTATGTCCATTTGGATACAGGCCCAAATGTGGTATGCTTGAGGTTGATGTACTCTCACTTTCCTCAGTAATTATCACACTTTGCTCCATAGAAGCTCTACAAGTTTGTATTCCTACCTGATGAGGAATGTCATAAAGTAGTTCCACAGTAGCTCAGAATTGAATATAATAAAGGGTTCTTTATTAGGAGGATGATTCACAGATCACAGTCCTCTGCATAGATGGGGAACAGGAATTGAATCCAGCAGGAGAGAGAGAGAGAGAGAGAGAGAGAGAGAGAGAGAGAGAGAGAGAGAGAGAGAGAGAGAGAGAGAGAGAGAGATCAAGCAAGCTTTACAGCTGCATTTATAGTATAAGATAACACACACAAGTGGGCTGATATCTTAAAGGTTATTGCTTGAAGGAGTTTCCACAGCACCAACCATCAATGCATAAATGCTCCCCTAACTCCACATACTCACCAGTATTACAATTTGTTTTTGTTTTTGTGGGTTTTTTCCTGTCTACCCTGACTAGTGTAGGTTGAAATTTCAAAGTGGTTTTTATTTGCCAAACATTTTATTTGCTGAAAGTTCTGTTTAGATTTCTACCACATTTAAATTGTATTATTTGTTTTCATATTCCGTTTTTTTAATTATTTCTTTATTTGTGATATTATATATTCACTGGATATGTAACTTATAAAAATCTTTTCAAATTCTATATCCCGATATGGCGTTCAAATGGTGCTCTCCCTTGCCATACAGAAGCTCTTCAGTTTGAAAAGGTGCCAAATATGAATTGTTTTTAATGCCTATACTAGCAATGTTCTATTCTTTCTGTGAGAGTGGGATCAAGGTTATTCTCCACTGTCTCTTCTTTCAGGTTCAGTATATCTGTTCTTATGTTAAGACAGATTCATTTGGAGTTGAGGTTTTTGTCTCGTAATAAGTATGGAACTCATTGATTCTGTAGCTATCTAGTTCAACCAGAACCATTTATTTGAAGGTACTGTCTTTTTTCAGTGTGTATTTCAAAATTCAAAATCTGTTATGTTTACTTTATTCCATTTATATTTTGAAGACAATATGTGCAACCGAATAAATCTTAACATGTGGGTCTTAGAGAATTTTCTGTAGAAGTAGAAGAGATAAATTAATGTGTCTGAAATGCAGTCAAACATCAATTTTTACTAGGTTTGAATCTAACTACTAGTTAATTTTTTTTAATCTTCCAATTCAGTATTCATGTAATTTTCATGGTCATTACCAAGCATCTTCAGAATTGAAAAGCACTTTACCTATGCTTATGTAACAAGGCAGGTGAAAGAAGGGTTGAATCTACCTTCTTGGTTTATTTCTATTTCTATAATCAATGCACTTGTCTAGTACACTTAGTGTTGTGTATTTCACATTTTATTTTATATGAGCAATCTTGTTGTTTAAAACAGCCTGGGAGAAGACTGTTGAAGTCTGCATTGTGCCCCTTAGCCAAAGAAAATTGAAATAAAATATGCATTATAGAGAACATATACATCTTTAAATAGAACTCTCATTGAACAGAAGCACACACAAAACACAAACAGAGTTATGTATGCCTCCATTTATTAAACTATTCTAACCTGGGGCTCACTAAAATGTTATCTAGTATTTCCCTGAGGAACACAATTCAGTATAAATTGCATTAGTGTTTAAGACAAACTTGTATTGGAAATTTTATTTCTAAATATATGTTTAACATGATGCAAGATTGTATGTTTTGACATAACCCTAGATTTTTTTCAGAAAATAACAATTACTCTAAAGCTAATAATTTTAGAGTATAAAAACATTTTATATGATACTCCTTATAATATAAAAATCTATATAATGTATTATGGTATTGGAGAAGACATAATAGAAACCTTATTTGAGATTATTTATCCAATTAAGCAGCATACTTCATATTTCTTACCCTAAATAAATATGCAAAAAATTCATTTATACAAATATTTTAACACATAGTGATGCATACTTGCATTAATATAAAATCAAATATTAATTACAGTAATGATTCATATAAATAAGTTCATCTTAGAAATATTCCTTGAGTATAAAGTTGTAAGATTTTATAATTTAGGAAAAAATAACTTATCTTAAATTTAAATAATGAGTATATTTTATGGGTTATTTTTAATTTTTCTCAGTAAATTTTTTGGTGTGTTTTCATGATTTTGATCTTTTTAAGAATTATCTCAATATCTCAATCTTTTTATTCAGATAGTAAAATAGAAAGAATTTTTACTCTTTTATATTATCATCATTAAGATATTCAAAAATATTTATTTTCAATATACTTAAGGTTATGTTTTATTGTTTTTAAAGAATTGTTTTGGGGACTCTTTCCTCCTACTGTGTTGCCTCATCCAGCATTAGGAAAAGAGGAACCTAGTCTTACTTGATATACTTTGGCTGGCTGGTATTTATTTGATGCCTACCTATATCTGAAGAGAAACAGAAGATGAGGAGTAAATGTGTTTGAGGGGTAGAGGGGAAGAAGGACAGTGAGGAATTGGGAAGAGGGGAAGGGAAACAGAACTTGATTGAATGAAAAATAATAAAAAAAGGTTATTTTTATTATTTTCTTCTCATCTTATTTTAATGTTAGATTTATTACCTTAAAGATTTATTCTTAATTTTGGCCATTCTGACAGGTGTAAGATGGTGTCTCAAAGTTGTTTTGATTTGCATTTCCCTGATCGCTAAGGAGGTTGAGCATAACCTTAAGTGTCTTTTGGCCATTTGAATTTTTTCTGTTGAAAATTCTCTGTTCAGTTCAGTGTCCCATTTTTTAATTGGGTTAATTAGCATTTTAAAGTCTAGTTTCCTGAGTTCTTTATATATTTTGGAGATCAGACCTTTGTCTGATGTGGGGTTGCTGAAGATCTTTTCCCAATCAGTAGGTTGCCTTTTGTCTTAATGACAGTGTCCTTTGTTTACAGAAGCTTCTCAGTTTTAGGAGGTCCCATTTACTCAATGTTGCCCTCATAAATGATCACCTTGCTGGAGGATGTGGAGTAAGGGAAACACTCATCCACTGCTGGTGGGAATGCAAACTTGTGCAACCACTTTGGAAAGCAGTGTGGCAGTTTCTCAGGAAATTGGGAATCAATCTACCTCAGGATCTAGCAATACTACTCTTTGGAACATACCCAAGATATGCCCTATCATACTACAAAAGCATTAGTTCAACTATGTTCATAGCAGCATTATTTGTAATAGCCAGGATGTCCTTCAATGGAAGACTTGATAAATATCCCAGAAGATATTATTCTAGTCTATTACATGGATGATTCATTGTTGGTTTGTTCTGACAAACAGTATTTATTTCATTGGGGGGGGGGTAGGACCATCCATTGAAACCTCTGGGCCAGCCTATGCATGTTACATTTCCAAGCCATAAAGGCAAAGCAATCCTTGCACTATACAGATAAGAGGATTTGAAAGAAGCAGTATAGTATCTAAGATAGTTGTATGATGGGGAATTGTGCTTGGATGTGGCCGACTTGTCTGTGCTAGTCCCATTTTTCATTTGATTGTTAATTGCCCCCAGGTCTTGTAACAGTTGATACTGTCCATACATTTTTTTTTTGGTATTAAAAGTAAGGGTGTTGTGTCTGCTAGCAGACAGTTCTATATGACCTAGTTTTAGCTGCTCACATAGCAAGTTCTTTAAAATGGACAGTTTGGGTTCAATAATAAACCACTGTTCCACTCAGATGACTTTATCCAAGTGCCAGTTAATAGCAATAGAATTAGGAAATGAGATATTGAGGAAGAATGTCCTTAGAAGGGGATGAGGATCATGAGTGGAAATACGATCTACTATGCTTACCTTCTCATGGACCATGATGTCATCAAAGAATCATGATCATCCATTATGAGGACAACACTAATATTTTTTCAGGATACGTCTTACTCATTAGATTCTGAGGTACAATGGATGTAATAGGCTGAATTACACCCATTTCCATCCAAATCCTCCCACTGTGCATGGTAGATCATCAGTTTTGAGTCTTGTTGACCTCCCACACCACTATTGCCATCCAGGTTTGAATTTCCATGTGGGAAGCAGAGCACCTCATCTTCAGTAAGTATCGTGGCATCCACATCCATGTCTACCAGTTTAGCCATTTAAGGGGTTGCCCATAATAAAAAATATCATTATCATGGGTTATCAGTGAAAAATTGGCAATGTCCAATAAATTTTTGGATTAGGTGTTTCTTTTTTTTTTTTTTTGNTTTTTTACTTGTGGTTCTGAGGAATACCTGCCTGAAGTTTAAGGGAGCTTTTGTGTCCTCCCCAGCAGACCTGAAGTCTTTTCCCAGTGAAAGGCTTCACTGCAACTAGTATAAGGTTTTGCTTGAGGGAAGTCCCTCCTCCAGTGTCCTGTTTTACCACATCCTCAACATGTTCTATCAGGGGGTGTTCCTTCCTAGGTTGTCTTTGTGTGTTGGCATCCAGGGTGCTGGTTAGGACTGCAATAAGACTGGCCCCTGGGCCCAATTCTCTAGTGTCAATCATCTGTTTATGGATGTCCTCATTTCTCACTGTTGCCACTGCATTAAACATGGGATGGCACTGGGGCCTTCTAATGCAAATTGTTTTATGAACATCTCTTTAGTAGGGTCATTTTCAACCCTTCTTTCAACCACTTTAGTGACTCTACCTATGAAGTCCCTAAAAGTCTCCCTGCTTGTTGATGTAAGTTTCTAAAATATACTGTAGATTCATGCAGGGTGCAGGACTTGAGTGTCCTGAATGCTAACTCTATACTTGTTCATAATAAGCTTAATGTCCAATCTAGGATTGAGAGACAGGATCATTGTATTGTCTAAGATCTGTAAGAATATCCAAGGTGATTGGTAGTCCACATTGTAAGTTAAGACATGCTTGGGACTCTGCTGATCATAATAGTCTGATCTCCTGTTAACGAAAACATCAGTTTCTAGCACTGTTTTGTTTAGATTGTCAAATAGGTTTAGACCGCATTACACATTGTCTCAGCACATACTCGAAGTAGGGAGGATTACAACCTAACCCAACTCATGGCCACCCTTTTTATTAAAGACAAATATGACATGCCATTGGGATGGGAACCCAAAGTTGATTAGTTGCATTGGTACCACAATTAACTGGGAATGCCTGCATTCATATCTGCCCATGTAGGGAGGGCTCCCAGTTCCCAGGTCAAGCTGTGAAAGGGCTATTAATAGGAGATGGAATTCAGGATGGGCCAATGGGTAATGACCATAGAGTCAGGGCATTCTTTGCTATTATCTGCAACTTTTCCATCCTCGGGACAATTTATTGGTTTTGTTTCAGCAACCCCATTATTTTCAGGGGCTAAAGCAGGGACTACAGTATTGGGCAGGTTAACATTACATTGCTCTTGACTGTGTTTGTTATGAGCTATAATTACCTCCTCAGGAGAAGATGACTTCAAGCATTAATTATAGAATAGTCAATAGAATGGGAATAAAACAAAGTGGAGGAAATATTCCTATAGACACTTCCTTTATCCTGGCCAGAAACAGAAACTATATCCATAGATTATGTGGCCACATATTTTCTGGTGATTTTGAGAAGACCATATAAGCAAAGTCTGTCCAAAACTTTTCGAGGTCAGAAGAATTAGCCTTGAGGACTCACACCATCAAAAGTGACTTAAGATGCCCAATATGGTCCTACTTAATTTGGGAGAGGAAGTTTCCCATGATGAGAGCAAGCCAAGGGGACAGATGTCAGGAAGAAACACATGTCAAACCATTGTGTCTCCTGTTTAGCATGGCACATGGTTTGTTTAGGCCATGACCATGTGCCCACATAATGTCTCTGGAAGGAGCTGACTGTTGGGATTCAGTCTTAGATTTCATCCCTTTTGGAGTCAGTCTTATATGGGAGTGCCCAAAGAACCAGTTCAACGAGAGAATGTGCCTGCCTGCCTTCATATAATCACAGACAAGACAAAAAAAAAAAAAAAAAAAAAAAAAAAAAAAAAAAAAAAAAAAGAC
>NW_026068018.1:3403267-3433264 GCF_014885135.2 Alexandromys fortis
AAAAAAAAAAAAAAAAAAAAAAAAAAACAGAAATGAAGAGAAGGTCTCAGCATTTACCCAGTAGGAGACCAAGAAAACACAGAACATAGAGGGGTCTACTTCCATATCATCACTGAATGTGTGTGTACATACTGTACAAAGGGAAGAAGGATCCAGCAGAAGTGAGTCAAAACCAAAAATGAAAGACCGTATTTCACAAATAACAGTAGCAAAAATAATATTCAAAAGAATACAGCACACAAAACTACAATAAGTTGGACCCAACAAGGCTCAATTCCCACAATGGGGGCCCCAAATTGGGTGTATGATGTTGCTGTACTCCAAAATGATCCTGGGGATGGGGCAAATAGGTGTGGAGTCAATGATGCAAATACTGGTGATTAAGTTGAGAAACAAAAAGCTCCATTTATTTTATGAAGGGGAAAGCCTTTTATACCCTCTACCCACCAAGACAGGGTGAGCAGGAGCTCTGGAGTCAGATCTTTGCCATGGAAACCTCTGATTGACTGGCCTCTCTTTTTCTTATCATTCAGTTGGTGCTTTGCGAGTCCCCTGTGCAGACTTAGGCTTGTTCATGAGGAGGTTAATACTACACATTCTCAAGTATTTATGCCCTGACATATCCAGTCTCCTTTTGTGTGATCATGTTTGCCCCCATGGTTCTACTTGAAAGTACAGCAGAAGAGCTATGAGGATAATTGATATTAGCGTGTGGGTAGTGGATCACATATCTGGGACATTGGACTTATCTCTATGATTTGTACACAGGAGAAGCTTTATATGGAGATTATAAAGTGTGAGCCACTATTTTATAGGAATGCATATGAAACACTCAGAAGATTTCATAATGTACAGTACAATATGTCAGTGTTGCAGTCATTGTTGTAGCTGCGATTATTGCTATCATGTTTCAAGATGTTAATAATTATTTTATAAAACAGAAAAAACATGTTTCAAAAATTAAGGTGTTCCTCTCCTTCTTATGTAAAATTGATGTAACTATCATATTTTAGAACACTCCAAAATAATTAATGATTCTAAAAATATAGTTGCTAAATTTCAAGGCAAGTTAGGGTGATTTTCACATTCATTTTTCAGTTTTGGTTTAACAAATACAGAGACTGAAATGAGTAACCAATAGCACTTGTACATTGTAAAACATTTCCAAGTTTGTCACATAATGAACTGATCTTGTACTAATCACATAATTGATTATATATTTTCACTTACCAGTATTGCCTAATAAAATATTACTTTAGAAATATAAAGGAAATAAGGTGAACAACATAGAATAAGGAATCATGCCATTGTCAGGCTGAAAGGCCAAAATAGTTAGAAAAAAAAGTCTGGTGAATAAACATCAGAGGATAAACTCCATTTCTTCAAATTAGCCCATACTTAATGCTTGGATTTCTAAATCTATCAAATCTCATTCACTCTGGGGTTCATATAAAGGCATTTCAATTTAATTTAAAGTGGCTGAAACAATCAGATAGCTTTTTTTCTTCTAAATGAGTTGTTTGTGCAGTAGATGTAAAAGCCATTAGCTTTTTAAAAACACAGGTATGAGGAGTTGTCTCTTGAGAGACACAGTGATTATTAATAAAGAAGTTGTGAAAATGGAGCATGACTTTCGGTCAATGTGGAAACATGAATTCTGTTAAGTGCCAACTGCCATTAAGCGTACCTGAGAGGCAAGGTTTTAGCAGGAGGTGATTCATGATTACATAAAGGGAATAAAATGTTATCTTTATAGAGGGCATTGTTTTGGCTTTCAAATGAGGAATGTAGTAAAACTAAGGGAAATTTGTTGTTTGAGAAATTGTTAGGATATTTGATTTTGTTGAAATCTTGTCAATCATTTTACAAGTTACACATATGTGGCAGTACATACATTTAATCTCATGGAGTGCAGAGACAGTAGGTCATTCTCTTTACACAGAAAATTCCATATCAATAACTTGTCTTCAAGCAACAAATTTCACCAGGACCATCATGTTTGTTTTCACTTTCTTCAAATGATTTAAATACTTCTTCTCTACTCTGTGCTATATAACAATAGTATATATACTCCCTTATTGATTATATAGTTCCTTCAAATTAGGGAAATCCCAAATTCTTAAACCTACTTTAGCCTCCTTGCCAAACCCTACACATCACTATTGCTCAAAACTGTTGTGGCTGGTAATTTCCCTCACGAATGTTGTCTTTCTTAGACCAGCTCACCTTTCCCCCAGTACTAGCCACTTCCATTTTTATACTAACTTCTGTGGTTTTGTATTACCCTCAAAAATGAATAAATATCCTTCCCCAAATAAGTAATGGGTAAAAAGATATATAATGGGTAAAATGAGGAATTTATTACTTTACTTCTTAAGTTCATTTTCCTTTTTCATTAACTTAAAATAAATTTCAGGTTTTGCCTTATTAATCTTTTCTTTTTCTATTAAATAGGTATTATTATTCTCATGCCAACTAGAAATCAGTTTTCTTTACTTATGCATGTTTTTTTTTTCTTATGAAACTCAATGTATTTGTTCTTGGATGTTAAATTTTGTTCACTTAAGTTTTGTTAACCTTCCTAAATATCTGTTTTTCCCTTAAAGCTTACAAATTCTTTCTAACATTTCTCATTTAACATTGAGATTTTCTGGCAAGCCTATTTCCATTATAATTTTAAAATTTAGAATTTCCATGAGTTCTTTTGCTTTATTTCCTGGTTACTTTAAAGGACAAAGGTTCTGGGACTGTAACCATCTCAACTAAGCTCCATCAAGGTAAGCTTGTCGTCCATTCGAAAGGCTGCACAGGGAAACTAGCATTACAGCTGAAGTTGTCTTTTCCAATCTCTCTCCCTCTACCCCTGGTATTTATTAGTAGTTAGCTCCTAGCTCCTGTTTCTAGAATGTTTCAGAGCTCCAGAATCCCAAAACAAACAAACAAAAATTATCAACAGAAAAACCAATTACACCAGTTTGCAAACATTCACTATCATGGCTGGCATGGCAGCAGGGCTCTGGGAATAGTACTGCAGTTTAAAAGCTCAAAAGTGTTTATGCTTAATAGTGTGGAGGCACCTTACACTGGAGGGTAACACACGAATAGCAGAGCACACGGGCTGAGGAGATAGAGGATGGCAACCCACAGCATATGCAGGATCCTGATGGTATTGGTCACTAGAAGTACATGACAAATATATTTATGGGGAGAAAAAGGATAAAAGAAAAGATGTTCCCTAATATGTTAAGATGGATAGCTGTCTGTGAGAGGAAGAGAGAGAAGCTTTCTATTTTGTTTGTTGCTGAAGGTTTATAGAAAATTAATTAAATGCATTTTATATAACAATAAGCTGGAAAATAAATTATCTGGATGTGGATTTATACACCTACATTCCAAGAACTGAGGGAAGGGTGGACCAGTAGGACCAATACATTAACAGCAAATGGAACTATTTAGAGAAAAGCCATTTCAAACAAAGCAGGTACAGCAACAAAAGCATAGATTTGGTAGTCTATAATATATTGAACATATTCAAGTATTTATATCCTTAGTCCAGCTCTAACATTGGTTTAAGTTCTGAATGCTTCTTGTCTTTCACTTCCACTTTCCAGTACATTGCTCTCAGCTCCATGTATGTCTGTTCTTACGTAAACAGACATTATAGAAAAACAGATATTCTTTTATCAACAGTGAAAGACTGGATGCAAATCAATATAGTTAGTAAATAAAATAAACAGTAATGAGATGTGTAAAGTGTGACTGTCCCAGGGCTCTAGTGTGTTGAACTTCAGGCTATTTGTTCCAAAACACTGTTAGCTCTGCTACGATCTGTTATTCTGAATGCTATTGGTGTTTTCCCTCCCCTGTACAGTAAAGAGAAACTGCAGAAGATAAATGAGAAGCAAATTTAAACTCCAGTTGTCTATGGCATTTGATCAATAACTAACAATCTTAAGGTAGAAAAGTCAAATTTGTAAAACAGGCATTCTGACAAGATTGCCAGGAGCTCCTGAAACTATACAGTTTCTGATACATTAGGGATACAATTAATAGCAACTGTGGCTTTGCTACTCCACAAATTCCCTGAAGAAAGACAAGAAAATTCTATAACTTATATTTCGGAGACGGGGTGGTGAATGTGAGGAAGCCTATTAGTGGCTATAATTTATGCCAGCCTCTTTGGGTAGCATTCTAGCTTTCTTTATTCAAGGCAGATAGTGCTGGCATTGTGATTAATCTAGCTAATAGATATGATTGCGAAACTTATGTGGCTTCAACAGTTAGATCAACCTTTAGTATAATACAGTGATTAAAAATAATTTTATCCTCATGGTCTCTGTCACCGTGCACTATTTCACTACTACTATAGTTGTATTTTCTCTCTTTAAGAAAATATTGTGGATTAGTACCACTTCAAATATTTTGGAGCTAAAATCAAGGGTTTTTTTATTAGCTATTTATATAGTAGCTTGAGAGAAAACAAGTAATGATGTAACATTGTGGTAGATGGCTCAGTAGTTAAGAGCATTTTTTCTCCTGCGGAAATCCTAGGTTCGGCTAAAGCTTCTGTAGTTCAAGGTGCATACATGAATGCTCTTATCCCTATGTTATAAAAAAATTAAAAAAAAATTCACAGTTTAAAATAGAAGAGGCAGGAGGGTTTTGTGGAAAACTATGGATAGTACACCTGAAAACCCTACAATATAATATATAAAATGATACCAGTCATTAGGAACACCCAAAATAAAATATATGTTGCTTCTGAAAGTAAATGACTGCCTGGCTGGCTGTGGTATCTCTTTTTTCTTTTTTTGGTTTTTCGAGACAGGGTTTCTCTGTGGTTTTGGAGCCTGTCCTGGAACTAGCTCTTGTAGACCAGGCTGGTCTCAAACTCACAGAGATCCGCCTGCCTCTGCCTCCCAAGTGCTGGGATTAAAGGCGTGTGCCACCACCACCCGGCTTGGCTGTGGTATCTCAAATTCCTGGGCTATGCATCTCCAAGCTTTCTTGACTGGCTGTGCACTCATTTCTTGGACATGGTAATATTTTAAGGAGAATCTGACATTTTTGTGCCACTTTTAACTTAAACAATCCAGTGGACTATAAATTAAGTCTCATTCTGAGAGAATACTGTCTTTCCTTCTCTTCACTAGCTTCTGACCTTTAAATTTGTGGGAGGTTTTCTTTGGGTGGTGGGTGGTTCTTCAGTCTCTTCTTCTTCAAGTCCAACTCCTGTGATTTCGAGTTTGTAGAGAGAAGCAGCATTCATACTGTGCTAATGTTGATAATTTTTTCATGATAGGTAAACATTTCTCCTGAAAATAATTATACTTTTGCAATTTCATTCTGTCTTTAAGCTCTTGAATGTGATGACTATGTAACAAATCCACATTTGTGTATCCAAAATGTAGCTGTTTATTTTGACATCCTTTTTTATGTACCTTTCTCTGTAATTACATATAACAGTATGGTCACATCATCTACCTAATTAATCGAGCTGTAAATTCACTACCTAGTCTCAACACAGTGTATGATTGTGTGTGTGTGTGTGTGTGTGTGTGTGTATGTTTTATCAGGGAATGATCAAGAACATAGGTTTTCAGCAGTGTAACCAAAAAAGTAAAATAAAGACATAGACTATTGAATGTGGCATGAAGGCAAGAACTGACGGGAAGGAGAAAATTCAATGTACTAAAATGTCAAATTTTTAAGGTAAAAAATGTTTAATATTACTATTTACCAAAAATTTATGTATCATGAATTTTAAATTGTAGGTATGCACAATGGGAGAGTATATGAAAAATTAAAATTGGAGTGAATGTAAAACTTCACATCAATAAAAATTGTAGCCACGTGTAGCCTACATTAAATAATTTCTGACTTTACTGAGCGTACAAATCACAGGTAGCACATGAGAAGTCAATACAAATCTGACTTCCCTAATACCCCTGGTTATGCTTATGACCTATATGAGGTTACAGTTGGTAAGGCTAGAGAAAAGGATAGTTCCATTATACCTACCTGAAGAAGTTTTTGGGATTTTGCTTGATTCTTTGAGATAGGATTTCATGATGTAGCCCAGCCTAGCCTCAAATGCCCTTCAGTTCTCCTTCATTTGCTCCTCAAATTCCAGGATTACAAGTATGTACTACCACAACTGGCTAACTGATGAACTTTAATAATATCTATTGGCAGTTTCTACATTGCAAGTGAAATGCATTTATACTACTGTTGATGCAAACATCAATATCTTAGGAACTGAGAACATTTCCTTCTAGAACCAGAAAATGTGATGTAATTGATTTCTAAGCTGACTCGTTTTGGCTGGCTCCCATGTATTTCCAGAAGACAGTAAGTACACAGTGAATATATATGCAGGACATTGGTACTAGAGAAATCTCTGTTATATATAGTTGCCTTATTTATGTATGGTTTTGTTTATTTTTTTGTTCATATAACATAAAACAAATATATTCTAATGTAAATTCTAATTCTTTAAGGATTCATGTTCTACCCATACATGACTGTAAAAGCTAATATTCTGTGAATTACGTACTTCAGGCTATGTTTGATAATGGGATTTGGAAATATTTTTCTTTTCTTTTCTTCCTTCCTTCCTTCCTTCCTTCCTTTCTTTTTTTTCTTCTTTCTTTCTTCAGTCATTTTGGAATGGCTTAACTATTATCAAATATCTTTTTTTCCAAATTATTGCACAATATATTTTTTTAAAAAATCGTTTAATAGTAAATGCAAAATAATTCTATGAACTTAATTAATACATGGTAATAAATCCAAATTATTTCTATCTAAATAAAAGTGTTCATGTATGCAAGCACATTTTTCTTAATAGATCAAATACATATTCACATACTTCCTATTTAAAAATATATAAGAAGAAAGATATAATAAAGATTAGTTTAATAAGGACTACCTGCTTTAAAGTTTCAGAAAAGATGCCTCTTAAGAGTTTTGCTTTACATGTTATTGATTTTTTTGTTGTTTCTTAGAATACTTTTATCCTACGTTACAACTTTCTATTCAAGACTTTAAATTGTCTTTTCACATTATAGTTTAAGCATGGTAAAGATATTGCTTTGATTGATCTGTTCCTTCAGCAGAACTCTTTTATAATTAATATCCAACATCAGAGAAAGGCTATTGCTTTACTGGACAATAGAGTTTACTTTCCTTACTGTCTATGTAGTATTGCCCAGCAGTCTCTCATCACACACTCATTCATGTCCATGCTTAGCTTGAGTCGTGCCACCTTGCCAATGAGTTATGTATCCGTGAATTCAACCAACTATGGTGGAAATGATTTGAATTTTTCACCATTTCATCTCTCTTGAATATGTGGAAATATTGAAAATTTCCAGTTCCTAAAGAACATATTGCATTTACATTTTATTTGTTTTATGATTAGACATCAATTAAATATATAAAGTTCTGCACAAACATTTTCTCCAAATAATATGTTATTTTCTTAGGGTTAGTTCAGCATCTAGAATAGAGATTCTGGTGTTTGTAAGGTATCACATAACCTTCTTCATATGACCTGAGAAACAACTATAAAATTAATAAAATTATAGGTGCAACAATTGTCTATTCAATATCAAATGTTCAGACATGAAAACATATATACAAGTATTACATAGACTTAACAGGATATATATATCCATTACATATATTTTTAACAGCAATTAATGAAAGAAGAGGCCACAAATTAGAAAGAGAAGCCAAAGGGTCACATGAGAAGTTTTCAAAGAAGGAATAAAAAGGGGGAATATGATGTTATTTTATAATCTAAAAAAAGGAGTCCTGTTTTAATTTCAATATCTTAACTTTGGGGAAGAATTTAATCAAGATTTGTAAAATATCCAAGCATTGCATGCAATTGTTATATTATGGATTTATATGTTCTATTCCATATAATTGATGCCTCATAGCATTTATATGTGATGAATCTCTGAAAATGGCCCCTTATGAGAGATGAATACTGCTTCCTTTTGTTTGAAGACAATTTTTCTTGCTTAAGGCAGGTTATGCTGCTCTAAGGATCTTATCTATGTGAGATCAGAAATGTTACTTATATACATAAACTAGTTCTGAGATCCTGAAGACAGATTGAACTTCAAAAAATCCAAAGAAACTTCAATGGTTTTAAAGTTTAACCATATAACAGAAGAAACACATATTCTTCAACCTCTGGGAATACTTTATTAACAAGGAAAGATGCTGTGTTTTATAAGTGAGTGAAAATATCTTCTTTTTACTAAGAAGGCACAAAACATTTGCCACGTATTATCTACCTTCAAATTATCATGACATTTATACAGTACATATATCTGCAGTTTCAACATGTATTTGAGGGATTAACTTGATCCTGACTCCAAATTTATGACTTGTGTCATCAGAAGAGGTTGTATTTAGAATTATAGGCATGTTTATTTATCCAGATGGCTAACAATTGATATTATCTGACAGATTACTCACAATGCTGAATGTAGTGAGGATGAGTGGTGGGCTTACGTTCCTGGCACCCGGCCGCTGCACGTCTAGCTTTATACCTGAAATAATTACACGGAAACTGTTCTTTTAAACACTGCCTGGCCCATTGGTTCCAGCTTCTTATTGGCTAGCTCTTACATATTGATTTAACCCATTTCTAATAATCTGTGTAGCCCACAAGGTGGCTTACCAGGGAAGATCTTAACCTGCGGCTGTCTGGAGTGGGAGAATCATGGTGACTCACTGACTCTGCTTCTTTCTCCCAGCATTCTGTTCTGTTTACTCCACCCACCTAAGGGTTGGCCTATCAAATGGGCCTAGGCAGTTTCTTTATTAATTAACCAATGAAAGCAACAGATTAGAAAGAAATCACTCCCACATCAGCTGAGCTAGCAATACACACATTTAGCTTCAGTATATACACTGAGATTTCTCTTCACCCAAAGAGTGAAAATAAAATATTACAATTCAAATAATCTGAGAAAATGACAGGAATGTTGAAAATCACTAGAGCACAGTAGGATAACCCTTAATAGGGATATTCAGTGTGAAATGAATTTAAAATGTCAATCATCTCAGACAGATTTTTTTATTACTTTATTAATACTAGGAATCAAAATTTCCACTCCCCCCTCCACCCACTTCCCTCCCACTCTTCTTCCTCCCCTCCCCCTTCAGTCCTAAGAAAGGGCACATACCCTGCCCTGTGGGAAGTCCAAGGCCCTCCCCACTCCCTCCAGGCCTAGGAAGGTGTGCATCCAAATAGGCTAGGATCCCAAAAAGCCAGTACATGCCATACAGACAAATCCCAGTGCCATTATCATTGGCTTCTCAGTCTGCCCCAATTATCAGTCACATTCAGAGGGTCCAGTTTGATCCCATGCTCATTCAGTCCCATTCCAGCTGACTTTGGTGAGCTCCCATTAGTTCAGGAACACTGTCTCAGTGGGTGGATCATACCCTCGTGGTCCTGACTTCCTTGGTCACAATCTCCCTCCTTCTGCTCTTCAACTGGACCTTGGGAACTCAGTCCAGTACTCCCATGTGGGACTCTGTCTCTATCTCCATCTTTCCCACCCAGGGACAGATGGAGATATGGTGATATTCAAGATATTCATCAGTGTGACTATGGGACATGGCCAGTTCAGGCACCCTCTTCTCCACTGTCCAGGGTCCTAGCTGGGGACATCCCTGTGGACATCTAGAATCCAGCCTATTGCCAACCCTAAATTAATTAAGATATCTTCTTCCCTGCTCCCATATCTCTCCTTCCTCGATCTCAACCATCCCACTCCCCCAAGGTCTTCCCAACATTCCCCTTCTCCCTTTTCTTTCTTCCTCTCCCTTTTCCCCACCCCACCCCCATTCCCATTCTCCCAATTTTTGCCTGGCTATCTTGTTTGCTTCCAATTTTTGTTTGGGTTCACCTTATTACTTAGTTCTCTAGGATCATGAACTATAGGCTCAAAGTCCTTTATTTATGTCTAGAATCCACTAATGAATGAGTACATACCATATTCATATTTTTGGGTCTGGGTTATCTCACTCAGAATAGTGTTTTCTTTTACCATACATTTGCATGCAAAATTCAAGATGTCGTTTTTTTTACTGCTGAGTAGTACTCTAATGTGTAGATGTGCAGCACTTTCTTCATCCATTCTTCCATTGAGGGGCATCTAGGTTGTTTCCAGGTTCTGGCTGTTACAAATAATGCTGCTATGAACATTGTTGAACAAATTATTTTATAGTATGATTGGGCATCTCTTGGGTATATTCCCAAGAGTAGTTTTGCTGGATCCTGAGGTAGGTTGATTCCCAATTTTATGAGAAACCACCACACTGATTTCCCAAGTGGTTGTACAAGTTTGCATTCCCACCAGCAATTGATGAGTCTTCCCCTTAGTCCACTCCCCTGAAAGCAACAGAGTCCTCTTCAACACTATACTTTGAAACTCTCCAACATACACAAAGATACTTGAATTCTAGCACCAATTGAAGAGTCCATATCATAAGAGAAGAATTTGGATGATCTTGACAATGATTTGACATAATGAGAAAGGAACGTAAATGCATATATTTTACCACACCGGCCTACTGGTGGCAAAAAATTATATCAAAAAACTTTAGTGAAAATTTCCAGCTACTACAGAGTAAAACAGTCACTGGAGTCTGGCATTCAGAAACCAAAACATCAGGAAAAGACAAATTTGGGGTGAATTTGTTGATTAACTTGCCTAAGGGAAATACTAAATCATAACATTGCTTACATAATTATTTTAAACTTATATGTGAATGACATAATCTAAAAGAAAAAGGTGTGACTTTGTATAAGTAAAAGGCTTATCTGTCATATTTGGGTGCAAGTAACAGTCTATGGATCATGCAGGGAACTCTGATAACATCTATAATAATATCTCCAATTGTTTGAAATTTAAGCTCTGCAAAAACTCTTCTGAAGTCAATTTCATATTCTTATTATACATCATCATAGGTGCAAACTTTTTAAAAAGTTTCTCTATCTTTAAAATAGCTGTGTTGGATGAATACATTGTGAACAATGACCAGAAAAGTGCCCAGTTTAGACTCTTATAATGACAATTTTAAAAGAGAACTAATAAGGCCCACATGAAGGAGGAGGTTATAGAGAAAGTCACTCTCCTCAATGACATGCATTCTAAAAATTCTTTCAGGTGTCAATATAATTACATGAATCAGATTAGTGCCTCTACAGATATCCTTACCAGTTCCTGGTAAGTTTAGTCCTTTAAATATATTCAATAAATATCTTCAATTCCTTTCATTGCCATGCATTAATTCTATGAAATAATGTGTACCAGTCTGAAATTTCATACAGCATATACTCCACATAATAACCCTGCTCTCCAATTGTAGTTGAGATTTCTGGTGACTTAATTTTGTGAGTATTCCAAAGTTTATTATGGTTTTTCTTTGTCTCCAAATCATTCAATTTTGAAACATGTTTCTTCTCGCAAAAATCATGAAATTTATTACTATTTCCTTTTCCTCATATATCCTCTATAAATAAAACACCATGTCACTTCTCCTTAATTATTATTGAATACTTTTAAATTAATTTATTCCCAACCATTTGTGTTAGTTACATGAAGCAAATTAAAACTACAATGTATGATAACTTAAAAGATTCCATGAGAACAGGATAGTGTCCCACATCCCTGTGTTTTTACTACACTCTTTAATTGAATGCAGCATTTACTAACTATCAAAACACGTAAATGTCAGGTTTTTGTATGGCTAAACATAAGTTTTACAGTCATTTTAATGAATTGGATCAATGACGTTAGAAATAACATGTCGCTGAGAAAAAATTATCCTAAAGCAAAACACAAGTGTTAGATCTCTATTATTGAAAACTTCTTTGATATTTCCTGCAAAGTGTATTATGATTATAATTACAATCTGAAGAAAACTTTTTGTAATTTTTTATTTAATAAAGTAAGACATACATTAAATAAAAATATAGAAACTTATTTGTAAGTATAAGTTGCTAAAACTTGTGAACAGGTTGTCTGGGTTGCATTTGCTTTTGCCATCTCGAAATAAGTAAAACAATCACAAATTTGAAGAAATACAATATATAGTCAATTAATTGATTACAATACTCTAACACGAAGAATAATTTTATCTTTGCAATATTCTAAAGTGATATCATTTTTCTCCTATCCTTCATCTTCCTGCCTGAGATAAACATTCAATCTACCTGTCATGGATGAGATAATGAGAATATATGTATGATATTACTGTTCATTATGATAGGTACTGCAAACCCATTCACCTAATAAACATAATTTCCCATTCAATAGGAATCTGTGACATTTTCCCACTGAAATAATAAAGCATTGAAATGACATTTTTAATATTTTATGAGAAAGAAAAAATTGATGTTTAGTGGTCAATGATGTGAGAAACCATATATATCACATTAAAGGGTCTAGTATCATAAAGTTAGAAATATACAGTCATAAATATGCATGGACAAAATAAGATTTGCATTATGGCAGAATCACTATGGACTCTGTTAATAAAGTCAGGGGAGGAAATTGAAATAAGGAAGACAATGATGGAGGCGTTTGATGCAGCTCAAGAGGTTGATGATGCTGGCATGGACAGTGGTCAGAGAGTATAATACTATATAATGTTTGCAGCAAGCTTTTTTGTTGCTTGAAAATTCGGGCATTTATCAGTATAAAATTATCATTAATTCTAAAGCATAAGAGAAATAACACCATAAGTTGTTTTGCTGTTTTTTTTTTTTTCTCTCTTTTTCTTAGCTGAATGTTGTTTTCAGCTTGCTGATCTCAAGTTAGAGGGGTTTTCTCTGTGGCCATGGTGTCATAAGTATTCTACTTCATTGAATTTGTAGACACTGTTTAGTACTGAAGAATTACCATATTTAATTGAACGTGTTTGACCCTGGAAGATATAAATTGTGTGACATTGTTGATAAGAAATGGTGTCAAGAGTAATCAAGGGACTTGGTAAGGGAGAGGTCAGTGAAAGAAAAAATGATAGTGTGATTTTCCAGTTCAGGGTTAAAGGAAATGCTTCGATTTAGCTTTTTGTTAAATTTGCTTTTTGCACATCATATTTGGTATTTTGTTGGAAAGCCAAATTGGTTAGTATATAAACCATTGTCTTCTTCGAAGTATAAGCAAGGTTCCTCTCAGTCATGCAAATATCTCCACATTGCAGATATTAGGACTTCTATTTTGAATTACTCATTTTACAAGGGATCCTTATTTATTGTGAGTCTGAGACAGACCCTATGCAGTCCCTCTGAGATGCTTGGCAGACTTCCTTGAGAATTGTTGCTGTACACTTAAACTTCCAACCCACCTGCCTGAAGCATTTCACTTAGAGCTGTTCTCAAAAGGGTCAATACACACACTCAAAAAGCTGCTTGTTTTATAAGAATGTCTGGTTTTGAAAGCATTTAACAGGCACCAGTAATGTCTGGTGTTAAATAATTGAGAACAATTGCCTGTAATAAAGGGTCTACCGGTGCTGTAAAATAAGCCTTTTGTCTGCATATGCACGTGTGGCTGTGTGCATTGTACGCTTTTGGTAATAAGTGAGATTTTTTTTGTATTTTTCTGTACATCAATTTAAAACAAACTGTTTTGTTAATTGTTAAAAACAGCATTGGGCATCTAGGTAAAATGATTAGCCTTTGGAACTACACGGTTGTTTCTTTACATGGTTCCTTCTTGGGTTGTCAGTTTGTTTCTGACCAAAGGAGAGGGTTCTTAATCATTTCAGATAAATCATATTTCATTGTCTTTGTAAACACAAGGTATCTTTTAGCAATAGTTACACTAATGTGTGACATTTGGTTTGCCACATAGGTGGGTTTGCCTTAGTAAAAGTTTGTTTTCGGCTAACTATTGTGTATATCAATAATTATATCAGGAGTAATGAGCAAGAGAAGAAGATAGCTTTTATGAGATTTTTCAAGAGTGATGTTAAGTTCAATTCCAGTTGAATGAGTAACTAGTGTCGGTGTTCTACAAGAAATAAGGACTGAAATGAGGCTCTAGAGAAGTTATTCCTGTAGGAAGTTAAGTCCCTTTCAATGTACAGGCAGAAAGGGAATTTGATTATTGAGTTGCAGGTGAATAATGGTCCACAAAAGAGGAAAATGGCTACATTTTGACATAATTCAGAAAGAAACATCCATCTTTAACTTACCTGGCCTCAATGAGTTACAAAATGTTAAAGGAATAGGTCACAATCTTTCTCAAAAAAGTAACCTATTTGAGAATATTCTCCTACCAAGTAACAAAATAAGTGACTCCCAGTCACAAATAAGCTTTCTGCAGCTTAAATTCTTATAAATCTTGTACAACCTATAGGTGTGTTTCTGGAGTGATGTGGGAGTGATTTCTTACTAATAAAGAAACTGCCTAGGCCCATTTGATAGGCCAACCCTTAGGTAGGCAGAGAAAGCAGAACAGGATGCTGAGAGAAAGAAGCTGAGTGAGGAGTCGCCATGATTCTCCTGCTCCAGACAGACGCAGGTTAAGATCCTCCCTGGTAAGCCAGCTCTAGGGCTACACAGAATATTAGAAATGGGTTAGAACAATATGTAAGAGCTAGCCAATAAGAAGCTGGAACTAGCCGGGCCAGGCAGTGTTTGAAAGAATACAGTTTCCGTGTAATTATTTCAGGCATAAGCTAGCCGTGTGGGCGGCCAGGTGCTGGGGATGCAGCCCCGCTGCTCCTATTTCAACACTGGAGTGTCAGGATTCTGCAATATCTGAATTGCAAATTTCAGAATAACAGCCAAAAACCTCTATTCAAGTAATGGAGGACTCAAGATAAACTTTTGAATAGACAGTTAATATTAAAGGGATCTCTCAAGTCCTAAAAGTTAGCTCTATGGCTAGCCTAACACTTGGTATAACAGAAATAACAAAATCTCTATAAGTGTGTCAGTAAAAGAGGTAATTACTACAGACAATACAGATGTATTGTCCCTATGGTTAAGTACAGAGTCAATATCAATGGCATACTTGTCCCTAAAAATGGATGTGATGGTTAAGGTGTGGCCTTGGTATTTAAAAGCAGCAACAGCAACAATCCTTCCTCTGAAAGAAGCTAATAAAATTATACCAAGTCAGTATCTGGAGATCCAAGCCCCCAACTAAGTAAGGGGACCTTTAGAAACCATAGACATTTGTGGATATCAACAGAGAGATTATCTAATTTTCATATAATTCTCCTAAACATGACCAAATATAGTCTTGAGAGGTTGTAAACTTCAGTTAGACTAGTAGACACCTAGGTAGTGTATGCTGAAACTTTCTATCCAAACAGAAAGGGTTATGTGGTTTTCTATTTAAATCAGAAAAAAAAAATTGTCTTCTAAGTCACTTGTCTGATGTGTGATTGTATTAAATTTAAAAAAGATCTCCTGATGCTTTGAATAGTGTTTCCATTGATTAACAATGACACTATCAAGTGTAGATGTGTAACTGATACTTCTCTCTTTTCTGTGCTTTGAACCCCTTTTCCATCTTGAGAATCCTGATTATAAAACATTGAGAAAGCCTAATCTATAAATTGGTTTAGATCATGTAAAGGTTTTCTTTATAGAAATACTTTCCCTGTATGGCGAATGACCGAACAATGAAATGCTGTCTAATAAGGGCTCTTTCCACAGTAAATGAGAAAATAAAATAAAAAACTGCTGACTTGATTTTGCCACAAAGGGTCATTCCCTTGACAATGAACAGGATCACGTTGAAAAGTCCAGGTATATCACCCTTTGGATTCTCCTTAGAGTCTGTATATCTTCAGCTCAAAGTGAACACCAATACTTCTTTTGAATGTAATTTCCTCATAATTTATGTTCTAATTTCAGTGGAAGTATTGTTGCATATCGATGATTGCTATAAAAGAAAAAGCTGGTATCACATAAATGAGATTTTTGGAATAAGTGTTGGCACATGTACTGAGTCACTCTTTGTATGAGAGTTGGTGGAAGAGCCATTTCTTTGGTCAATAATGGTGACTCATTTTAAGGACAAACTCTTAGCAAGCCATAGTGCTAGCTATAGGCATTGAGAAACATCCAGAAATTCATAGTACCTTCTTTCTCTGGAGCTGTATAGAAAATGTAAGGGGAACAATCAATTTAATGTTTTATGAATTAAGTTAAATTTACAGAATAATCTTCCTCAATTAGAAAGGAAGCATCATGGCAGCATATATTGGAAAATATACAAAGTCTCAGGGTTCAGAACTCTAGCAACTATATTTGCCTGAGAAAGTGAGATCCTAATAGTCTATCATTGATATTTTTGAAAAATTCATCAAAAGCCAATCCAAAATTGACTAAAACGAACTACTCAAGGTGGTTATAAAATCCTTACTAGAAGGGACTGCTATGCATATAAATCACAAATGTGATATCCAAACATTATATATATATATATATATATATATATATATATATATATATTCATCAGTAATTATTAAGTAATTCTGTTGTATGTTTGCTAATCATTATTTTACAAATAAAAATTTTGAAGCCATTATTCTGTGTTGCCTATGTTGCTAGTTGTTGTAATAAAGTAAATTACAGATACAACCTAAAAAAATATTTATTTTACCTCATGGCCTGAGAGAAAGTATTTCATGTTTGTTTATAATCATGTAGACCATCATGGGGGCAGGAGTCTTTTTTTTTTACCTCACTTCAGGAAAGAAACATAGAACAAAATAAAAAAAATATGAATGCTAATATATACCAAGGCATTCCCCAATGACCCCATTTCCCCTAAATTCCCACCTCTTGTATTTTATCACCATAAGGTAATGCCATAATATTGTGAAACTATCAAGCAATCAATGCATTGATTAGGTAAGAGCCTTCATAACCTAATATTTTCTCTCTTGAAACCCCGACAGTAATACCCTGAAGTCTATTCTACTTATTCCCTATGCATTTCATAATCTTGATATGTTGAAACTAAACTAGTTATTCTATTCTGAAAAAGCACATGTTTTAGTGGGTTCAATAATAGAGTAAACACAAAAAATATGTTTGACCAACTTTCTTTTGTTTTCTTTCTGACCTATAAAAGCATTATTTTTGAAAAATAAGCATCCTGGAAAATGTGCAGACATTTCTTTTGCACTTGTTATCCCTTCTTACTTGTTCTAGTGTCAGCTAGACATCACAAAGCAAGACAAACTGAGGGAAAAATAGCTCACAGCAACAGTGTAAGAAAAACAGCTTCCTTCTGGATGCTTTCAGAGAGTAAATTTGAAAGAGAGTTGTATTTCCTGGAATAATTCATTTCATCTATACCGTAGAAAGCAAAAAAGAAATGCTCACTAGAAATTAAGGAATACGTCATGTTTGAAAAGAATTAGGGATTTTTGTTAGACATAGCACTACCTACATAAAATAGTTCATCAATGAATATACAATACTTTTAATCAACAAATAAAATGTTTACACATTAAAAATCTGTCATATTATTACATTACCTTTGGCAGAGATTGGGGAAAGGAAAAGAAGTAAAGGGTATAGATAACGAGGAGGAACTTGGCAGAGAAAAAATTGCAATGCCTCTGAGGAAGATATTTGCTAGTAGAATCACCCTCCACCCCAATGATCGCCTGATAATTAAAACTGTGACAGATATTGTCTATAGAAGGCAAATGACTTTCGCAAAATCTGCAAGAAGCAAGCAAAATGGAAAATTTTAAAAATACAACAAGGAAATAGCTATTTATGATCTATTTTTATCAAATTAAGATTCTATGTTAGTAGTCAGTCATGGTGGTACATGCCTTTAAATCTAGCATTGAAGACACAGAGCCAGACTGATTTCTTTGAGTTTGAGGCCATACTAGTCTACATAGGGAGTGCCAGGACTCCCAGAAATACAGGTCTTGACTGAAAAACAAAACTCAACAAAAAGTTGTGCCTTAGTTAAGTGACATCCATATACATGATTTTTTTTCAATTTCTAAAACACCTGTTTTATTGATGAAATTTATTGTCTTTCTGTGTTTTATTTTTATTTTTATTTTTTTCTTTTTATTTTATTGAGAATAAGAAAAAAAAGTTTCCGCCTCCTCCCAGCCTCCCATTTCCCTCCCCCTCCCCAATCTTCTCCCCCTCCCCCCTCTCCTCTGCCCCTCCCCCCACTCCTCTCACCCTCCCTCTCCTATCCAAAGAGCAGTCATGGTTCCCTGCCCTGTGGAAAGTCCAAGGTCCTCCCCCCTCCGTCCATGTCTAGGAAGGTGAACATCCAAACTGGCTAGGCTCCCACCAAGCCAGAACATGAAGTAGGATCAAAACCCCTTGTCATTGACCTTGGCTTCTCATCAGTCCTCATTGTTCGCCGTGATCAGAGAGTCCGGTTTTATCCCATGCTGTTTCAGTCACAGTCCAGCTGGCTTTGGTGAGTTCCCAATAGATCAGCCCCACTGTCTCAGTGGGTGGGTGCACCCCCCGTGGTCCTGACATCCTTGCTCGTGTTCTCCCTCCATCTGCTTCTCATTGGGACCTTGGGAGCTCAGTCCAGTGCTCCAGTGTGGGTCTCTGTCTCTATCTCCATCCATCACCAGATGAAGGTTCTATGGTGATATGAAAGATATTCGTCAGTAATGCTATAGGATAGGGTCAGTTCAGGTTCCCTATCCTCAGCTTCCCAAGGGACTAACTGGGGACATCGCCTTGGGCTCCTGGGAGCCACTCTAGGTTCAAGTCTCTTGCCAACACTAAGGTGGCTCTTTTAACTAAGATATGTGCTTCCCTGCTCCCCTATCCGACCTTCCTTTATCCCAATCTTCCTGTTTCCCCAAGTTCCCCCAATCCTCCCCTTCTTACTTTTCTCTCCCTGTCCCCCCTTATCCCCAACCCACCCCACCCCCAAGATCCCAATTTTGTCCCCGGCAATTTTATCTACTTCCCTTAGCCAAGAGGATAACTATATGTTTTTTCTTGGGTTCACCTTCTTCTTTAGCTTCTTTAGGTTCACCAGGTATACACTCCGTGACCTTTATTTATGGCTAGAAACCAATTATGAGTGAATACATCCCATGTTCATCTTTTTGGGTCTGGGTTACCTCGCTCAGGATAGTGTTTTCTATTTCCATCCATTTGCATGCAAAATTCGAGAAGTCATTGTTTTTTACCGCAGCATAATACTCTAATGTGTATATATTCCACACTTTCTTCATCCATTCTTCCATTGAAGGGCATCTAGGTTGTTTCCAGGTTCTGGCTATTACAAATAATGCTGCTATGAACATAGTTGAACAAATGCTTTTGTCATATGATAGGGCATCTCTTGGGTATATTCCCAAGAGTGGTATTGCTGGGTCCAGGGGTAGGTTGATCCCGAATTTCCTGAGAAACCAAAACACTGATATACATGATTTTTATATTTTAAAAGGAGGCACATTGACGGAAATAAATACATTGCTCAAATCAAAATTATACAAATTACATAGATCTTTCACTTACAAAAATATTTTTCACGATGAAATAGCACTATATACTTATTTTTATGTAATAATGAAAGGTTAATGACATGTTTAATATTTTTACATTGAAAAAATATGCTGAACTTTTCTCTTTCCCTTTCAAATTTTACATTCTAGTACTTTCTAGCTATCCTTCCTTGAATCCATCCCATATCCTTCATCCTCAAGTTGACACACATACACCCCACATATACTAAATGTGTATTTGTGTGTATATATGTACACAATATATACATATATACACACACAGAGTGCCACACTTATCAACCTGTGCGTCATGACTTTTTTCACCAGGGTCATGTAAAACCAGGAGGGGAAATGGAGTGGGGAGAGGGAGAGAGGAGTGAGAGAAGCGGGAGAGGAGTGGGGGGAGGGGGATGGAAATGGGAGTTGGGGAGGAGGCGGAAATTATTTCAAAAAATAATAAAAGAAAATACAAATATTTACATTACAATTGAGAATAATAGAAAAAGCTACAGGCATGAAGTAATAAAGGAACTAATTTGGCTAGGAAGTGGTGGCACACACCTTTAATGCCTGCACTCAGGAGGCAGAGGCAAGAGGAACTTTTTGAGTTCTTGTCCAGCCTGGTCTACAAGAGCTTTTTCCAGAACAATTAGAGCTGTTACACAATAAAACCCTGACTCGAAAAACAAAACAAAAGGAAAAAAAATATAATTTCATGGTTGAGGGATCACCCCAGCATGAGGAACCATATCAAAGGATTGCAGCATTAGAAAATTTGAAAATCACCGAGTAGATACAGATCCAAATCCCTGGAGGTTATATTTCATTAAGATGGGATAGAGTGTGAAACTGGAAGATAGTTTGACAGTTATGAAAAC
Organism: Alexandromys fortis; assembly: GCF_014885135.2. Taxonomy (NCBI): domain Eukaryota; kingdom Metazoa; phylum Chordata; class Mammalia; order Rodentia; family Cricetidae; genus Alexandromys; species Alexandromys fortis. Next base: position 3,423,667 of record NW_026068018.1, read on the forward strand.
CTTGAATGAAACCTTTTTTACATTCAGTAATCAGGCTGAAGAACATATCAAAACCTCAGATAAGAAATATATTTTAATGAATAACTGTCTTCCTGAAGAAAAAAATAGCATGAGCACTTTAATTTGCTGTTATCCTACAAGGATCAAATCAAATCCCTGCTCCATTGTGATAAAAGTGTAACATTGTTTCCCATAGCTTCAACAATAATGGTATCCGTGATGACATTTCTAAAATTCTCCACCGTGAACATTTATAGTTAGTATTCATTTTTGAATGTATTCTATTTTTAATGATACATTTTTATTTTTGTTTTGTTTTTATTTATTGGAAATAGATTATCTTCCTGTCCAATATATCCTGATTATTGTTTTCTCTCCCTCTACTATTACCAGTTCCTTCCCAGTTCACCTTCCCTGACCTCTGGATTCACTCCCATTCTGTCTCTTACTAGAAAGGAAGAGACTTCTACAAGAAACAATCAAGCATGACAAAATAAAATATAACTAAATAAAGATGAAGTATCACATTGAATATGGACACGGCAACCAAACAGGAAGAAATGGTTCCTAGGGCTGGCAAAAGAGTCACGGACCAATTTGTTCTCATAATCAGGAGTCTCATAAAATTGCTAAGTTAATAACTATAATATGCATGCAGAGGACCTGGTGTAGACCTTTGTAGGCCATATGCTTGCTGCTTCTGTCTCTGTGAGCTCAATAGTATATTGCTTATCTGATTCAGAAGCCCTTCTCCTGGCGTCGTGTATCCCCCTCTGGCTCATCAAGTCTTCCTTCTTCCTCTTTCATGAGATTTGCTGAGCTCAGAGGGGAGAAACTTTTTTTTTATTTTATTGAGAATGGGAAAAAAAAAGTTTCCGCCTCCTCCCAGCCTCCCATTTCCCTTCCCCTTTCCCCCACTCCTCTCCCCCTCCCCCCACTCCTCTCCCCCTCCCTCTCCAATCCAAAGAGCAGTCATAGTTCCCTGCCCTGTGGAAAGTCCAAGGACCTCCCCTCTCCGTCCATGTCTAGGAAGGTGAACATTCAAACTGGCTAGGCTCCCACCAAGCCAGAACATGAAGTAGGATCAAAACCCCTTGCCATTGACCTTGGCTTCTCATCAGTCCTCATTGTTCGCCATGATCAGAGAGTCCGGTTTTATCCCATGCTTTTTCAGTCACAGTCCAGCTGGCCTTGGTGAGCTCCCAATAGATCAGCCCCACTGTCTCAGTGGGTGGGTGCACCCCCCGTGGTCCTGACATCCTTGCTCGTGTTCTCCCTCCATCTGCTCCTCATTGGGACCTTGGGAGCTCAGTCCAGTGCTCCAGTGTGGGTCTCTGTCTCTATCTCCATCCATCACCAGATGAAGGTTCTATGGTGATATGAAAGATATTCGTCAGTATTGCTATAGGATAGGGTCAATTCAGGTTCCCTATCCTCAGGTTCCCAAGGGACTAACTGGGGACTTCGCCTTGGGCTCCTGGGAGCCACTCTAGGTTCAAGTCTCTTGCCAACACTGAGGTGGCTCCCTTAACTAAGATATGTGCTTCCCTGCTCCCCTATCCAACCTTCAAAATTATTATTATTACTTTAAAAATAACAATCCAAATTCCTTCTCCCTCTACTTTTTCCAGTCCCCTCCCACTCCCTCCACAGACCCTCCCACTCCGCCCTGTGGAAAGTCCACTGCCCTCCTTACTACACCTATGTTGAGCAAGGCTTACATCCGAAGAGAATAGGATCCTAAGAAGCCAGTACATGCTGTAAAGACAAATCCCAGCGTCACTATCAGTGGCCTCTCAGTCTGCCCCATCTATCAACCTTCTTCAGAGTTGACTCCCAGTCCAGCTGGAGTTGGTGAACTCAAGCAAACTGTCTCAGTGGGGAACCCCTCATGGACTTGAATTTCTTGCTCATACTCTCAGTCCTTTCACTTTTCAACTGGATTTTGGGAGCTCAGTCCAGTGCTCTGATGTGGGTCATTGCCTTTGTTCCCATCTGTTGTTGGATGAAGGTTCTATGGTGATATTTAAAATACTCATCAGACTGACTACAGGGTAAGGTCAGTTCAGACACAGAGGGGAAGAATTTATTGAAGACCTCCAATTTAGAAGCTCTCTCTATATAATGTCTGGCTGTGATTCATTTGGTTCTACCTGGTTCTTCAGAAGCCTCTCTGATGATGATTGGATAACATAGTTATCTATGAGTACGGCACAATGCAATTATCAACCAAATTTTTTATACTTTTAAATCAATAATGTTTGGTTCAGGTTGTACTAAAGAGCAATAATAATAAGAACTACATGGTATTATCATGAAAATAGTCATACTAATCATGAAATCTAATTTAATATCCAGACATAAATCCAAATATATATGAACACCTGAGTTTTCATAAAAAAAAAAGCTAGGAATATATACTGGACTAAAGACAGCACTTTCAAAAATGCCTTTGGTGAAGATGGATATCTGTATGTAAATAGATCAATATTTATCACCCTAACAAAACTCAAGTCCAAGTAGATAAAAGATGTCAACATCAAACCAAATACACTAAACCTGTTAGAAGAGAAAGTAGGTGATGTGGGAGTGTCATATATCAATCTGTTGATTTCATTGGTTAAGCAATAAAGAAACTCCTTGGCCCTCATGAGTTAAAACATAGGTGGGAGGAGTAAACAGAATAGGATGCTTGGAGGAAGAGGAAGTGAGCTCAGACTGGACAGCTCTGCTCTCTGGAGCAGAGGCCATGCTTTGCTCTCCCAGACACATGTGATGAAGCTCCGACCCAGGATGGATGTAGGCTAGAATCTTCCGGGTAAGCGCACCTTGGGGTGCTTACACACATTATAAGAAATGGGCTAGTCCAGGTGCGAGAATTAGCCTAGAAGAGGCTAGATAGAAATGGGGCAAGCAGTGTTTAAATGAATACAGTTTGTGTGTTATTTCGGGGCATAAGCTAGCAGGTGGCCGGGGTGCTGGGGACGCAGCCCCGCCGCTCTTATTTCAACAAGTAGGGTATATCCTTTAGCTAAATAACTCAGAAGGAGGCATACATAAGAAACACATAAAGAAAATTTCAATATCCTTAGCCATTTGGGAAATGCAAATCAAAAACACATTGCAATTCCTTCTTACACCTGTCAGAATGGCTAAGAAATAAATGGCAGCTGGTAAGGATGTGGAGAAAGGGGAACACTCCTCTATTTTTGATGGGAGTGCAAACTTGTACAGCCATTATGGAAAGAAATATGGCAGTTCCTCAGAAATTTGGGAATTGACCTACCTCAAGACCCAGCTAAACTACACTTGGGCATATAACCAACGGATGTTTCATTTTACCACAAGAACACTTACTCCACCATGTTCATAGTGGCTTTATTCATAACAGCCAGAAAATGGAAACAACCTTTATGTTTCTCAACAGAAGAATGAATAAAGCATATGTGGAAAATTTTCACCCTGGAATATTACTCAGCTTTTTAAGAAAATGACATCATAAAATTCCCACAAACTATAAAAATCATTCTAAGTTAGGTAACACAGAACCAGAAAGATAGTGTATACATTTACTTATAAGATAATGTTAACCATTTAGTAAATAAGAATCAAACTACAATCCATAGACCCAGAGAGATAAAATAAAGAGGAGAGTTCTAGGGAGATGTCTATATCTCCATATGATGGTGAAACAGAATAAGTATACTAAGTTAGGTGAAAATGGGAGCCTGGAAATTCAGTATGAGGGAGCTGGAGTGAAGGGAGCATGCAGCGAGATATGCCTGGAATTGGACGGAGTCATTTGTGGAATTGTGTAGGGACACAGTGCAGTGGAAATTCCTGGATTATTTTTCATTTGTAATTAGACTCTGTCTCACTATGTCATCCAGGATTGCCTAATACTAGCCATCCTCAGACCGCAATCTTTGAGAATTTTAATACCCAATGTTTGCCACCATGCCTGATTGTTATATTTGTGTGTGCTTATATACTGGGACACAGTCTCTTAATGAAAGCTGAGTTTTTTTTTTCCTTTAAGAAGCCAACTGGCCAGTGAACTCCAAGGATCCACCTGGTTTTGCATCACTGTAGAGAGAAAACAGGAATGCACCACCAAACCCAGAAATTTATATTGGTCCTGAGCGTTGAGTTTATGCTTTCAGGTTTACATCATAGTCATACTACCAAGTGAAATATCTCCCCACCTTCTTTAATATTATTTATTATATGAAATTATGTGTTGAAATCATTCATTTTTTTATTTTACATAAAACATCTTTTACTTAAACACCAACAAATATTAACTTTATCTCATTTAACTTCATTTCAAATCCATTACAGTCACTAAGTACCTAAAATATCATTTTCGTTTCTTTTTAAAGAAATCTACATGCAAATGTGTGCATGTGTTCATACAGCATTTTGATTTGGTATCTATCAAAATAAAGAAACTGAACTTTGGAATAGGAGCTTTACTTCCCAAGAATGTTAATGTGTGCAGAAAAAAATGTAATATCCTCTGTCTCAATCTAAGATTTGAGAAACACATTTATATTTTCACATTATTGACTTCTATTTCTCTATGAACAATGTAAGATAAGTCATTTCAGAATACAATGAAAGGAACTCATTGTATGCATCATTTGCAGTGGTTTAAAAAATTGTTAACAAACAGGAGCCATCAGGTCATCTGGAAAGTAGAGAAATGAATGTTTAAACTCAGTACAGTGATCTAATTCAAAATAAGATTAATGTTAAGATTTGTGCTGCCTGTTACTTTGCATTGGTATTCAGTGAGCATACACAGAATAATAGTCTTGCCCTTGTTGTCCCACTTATCCTTAGTCTGTTGACTAGCAAATGCACTACATATCTCTCTTTCTCTATTAATATAGAGCTGCTCTGATTTCTTTCTCAATGCACAATGTTACAGTGTTGTGGTCAAAGTAGATATCATTTAAACATACAGAAATAGTTCAAAGTATAATGTAAATAATAACTAATGTAAATGCCCCATTTGGACCCTTTTCATTCTCTTCAACATGCACCTAGTGACATTCACCTATGCCCTGTAACAGACATGCCAACCCACTCATCACACATTCACAATAACATTTTAAAATTCAGTGTCATTACATTTTGCATTTCTTCAACAAGTATTTATTTGTACTATATTTATCTTAATTTTTTATTCATTTTACATACTAACCACAGTTCCTCCTTGTTGCCCTTCTACTTTCCTCCTCATCTCCTTCCCAACTCACTTCCATAGACGCCTCAGAAAGAATAAGGACTCCCATAGTGAGTCAACAAAGTCTGCACGTCAAGTTGTGGCTGGACCAAGCCCCACTGCCCTGCGTCAAGGCTGAGCAAGGGAATGGGCTCCAAAACCTCAGCTCATACGTGATGTTTTGGTCCCACTGCCAAGGGCCCCTCAAACAGACCAAGCTACACAACCGTTACCAACATGCAGAGGGCGACAGAAGAATGAATAAAGAAAATGTGGTATATTTACACAATAGGATATTGCTTAGTAGTTTAAAAAATGACACCATAAAATCTGAAGGCAAATAGAAGAAAGTAGAAATAAAAATATGCTGAGTGATTTTTCACATTCATGCTGAAAATGCTCTCTCCATGTCCCAAAGACAATCTAAAAGTAAGGCCAACATCAGGCACGAAATGCCCTCTTTTGAGTTGTTGGTCAGGATTATTCAAGTGACTTTCCAAATATACAGGCTATTATTAATGCCATTAATATTGTCCTATAGGTGGAAGAAAATTCCCTATTATTGATGACATCATTATCCTCCAACAATTTACTCCAAAACCCCTAAGCTGAATTTGACATAAACAGCTCCTCCCAGAGGACTAGCTATTATTATTTTTTTTTTTCACTGTGGTGAGTCACTATGACCACAGCAACTCTTACAAAGAAGACATTTTATTAGAAAGGCTCACTTACAGTTTCAGGGACTCCATCATTATCATCCGTATAGGGAGCATGGTGATATGCAAAGAGATGCAGTGCTGGTAGCTGAGAGCCTTACATATTACATGCAACAGCATGTCAGCTGACAGTCGCACTGAGGGAAACTTGAACAAAAGAGATAACAAAGCCCACCACCACAGTGGCACACTTCCTTCAACGAGGTCTCACCTCCTAATAGTGCCACACCTTTTGGGGATCATTTTCTTTCAAACCACCACACATAGTAACAAATAGTGCCACGCATGCTTCAAAAGGAGTGCAGCAACCAACAGTCCTAGTAAAATATGAGACATATGACCACAGCAAAGAGCATCATGGCATAACAATGGTAAGGGTGAAGTAGTGGCACTCATGTCCTGGTGAGAACTAAAGGTTTACTAATTATACACAAGATGTGATTGACATTGGAAAACCATGCTTCAGAATAAAGACCTGGCTGACTATCCAGTACTATTGAAGTCACAGGTCTTAGAGGAGAAGCTGCAACCACCACTTTACTAAACCATCACATTTTCTAACTGCACTCTAAATATATGATCTTATACCCTCAGGTAAGCCATAGTTCCAACTCCTGAATAAGAAAGCTTTTCTTTACAAAAGATAAAGGCGAGTATGGACAACCACAACCAATCAAAATGCAGACCAATAGAGCCTAATTCCAATAAATACATCTACAAAAGAACCTCCACACATAAAATTCAAGGAACATGATGTTAATGGAGGAAAGATGTATAAGAGCCAGAATATTGGGGATTTTGCTGTGAAATTGTTTCTCCTAGCAATGTCAGATCCATACACCTAAGGACTTACCAGCATGCCTGTATAAACACAAGATTAACAAGGATGAGAAAATTAGTGATGCCAAAATGAATGGGGGGAAATCCCATGCTACATGGAGAACTATAGATACTCAAGATGTGCAGAAAGTGAGAGAAATAGTCTTCTCAATGAAGGAATTTACTAATAAATTACACAATAGCAAATAGTCCTTAAAATACACATACAAGTACCACAATATAGACTGAGCATGTTATATTTTGAAATATATATTAATATATATATATATATTTATATGTACAATAAACAATCGATAAGAGGCCATATTTTAAAAGATAGTAAGGAGAGGTAGATAGATGAAATAATTTGAAGGGGAGAAAGTGGAAAAAATGATGTATTTATATTATAATCTCTAAAATAAAAGAAAAATTTCAACACAGTTTTCACAGACACTGTAAATCTAATATCAAAGTTCAATGCAATAGGTATTTGACCCAGGTTTTCAAAAATAATCTAGAGGATTGAAAATATTGTTAAAGTTATTATTATATCTTTTCAACTTTCTTTTTATTTATTGTGTCTTTCAAATCATCCCTCTTGATCACATTCATTTCACATACCTTCTTTGTCTTTCATATCTGCTCTTTGCCTTTGCAACTTTGCAACTTCTCCCCAAAGTAAAATTAACAGAAAAAGAAAAGAAAAACCAAAAGGAAAAAAAAAATCTCATCATGGAAGTTGTAGTGTGACATAGTGACTCATGCAGTGAAGTCTTTAGTCAATATTTCACTATATACAACCATTCATTGCAAAGAGTCATTGAATTGGTGTGAGGCTTCTGGTTTCTGCTATACTATCAATGCTGGGCCTTCACTAGGACTCCTTTTGGATATCCTTGGAGATCCTGAAGCTTTGTGTCGTCCAGACAGGCTGCTTCACATGCTCTATCAGATCATAAATGGGGAGGTTATTTGATTGGGCTTAGTTATAACCCTGGTCCTGGACCTGGGAAGTTACAGGGTTGGTCAGCCTTTCAGCTCCAGGCTGTCTTCACCAACAGAGTGAGATCTCCCGTGATGTACTTGCGCTGGGCTCTCCAGTTCACCCCCTCGCAGTTAAGAGTAAGGGAAAGTACTACTTCTCCTTCTTCCACATCCTTGGGGCTCTCTTGCAGCTATACCTTCAGGGCTAGCTCTACTCCACCTCTATTATATTGCCCAGGAGAGGTGTTGGGGTCAACTCTCCCATGTGCTTTAGCTAGTGAGGGGCGGGAAGACCTCTCCAGGTCTTATGACCTCAGGGTACCTCTCCCATCTGCTACAGGAGCAAAGAGGGTGCATCTCTCCCCTGCTCATGTCTTCATATGACAGATGAGGGGCGGGTTTTATCTCCCATGCTCACATTCTCCGTGTGGTTCACCACAACTCTGTATAAGAGAAAGCATGTTCCTGCCGAAGGCCATGAAGGATGTTGTGGGACCAAGAAATTCACACGCTGTCTCAGGGCTCCATGGAGAAATAATGTTTCTTCCCAGCACCATGACAGACTGAAAAGGCCAAGAGACTAATCCACAGTCCTGCCCCAGCTTTGAGTGGAAACGTGGGCCAGTCTGTCAACATTACTATAGAGAGAAAAATGTATGGTATGCTATAGAAGAGAGAAGTGGAGGGGAGTGTACAGAGGCATATTTGAAGAGGTAAGAGCCATGAAGAACAGGCTAACATGGGTGTCTCGGGGGCTCTGGTGAAGTCTGAGACTGGGCTGTTTCCTGGAGTCCCACATCAAGGACTGTGTTGCATCCATGGTCTGTTTTGATATCTGAGACTCCTGATACCACAAAAGGCAGAGATAGGGCTGTAATGAGTTGGTCCCCTACCTCACTTGCTACAACACTAGTGAGGGCTGGTCCTGACCCTCACAGACTGAAACACTCAGAAGAGTGTCCTACAACTCACCTAGGTAGCACATTAGAGCTGACCCTGTTCATAGGGGCATGGGCAAGCTGGCCCTGAGGGTATGAGGATGAAGAATGGAAGAGGAGGTTGAGCCCCTCTTGTTTACCATGTGCTAGCATAGAAAAGATATCCTTCTTCCCTCACCCCTCAATAGCTACAATAGTTGGGGGTCCTTACCCAGCCCCTTACCAGCTACAGTACCTGGGGGAATGGGCCCTGTGCCTTGCACAGGTAGCACAGTACAGTTGACCTTGTAGAATGGGTCAACTTAATCAGATCTAAGGACATGAGAAGGACATAGCTGGTATCACCATCCTCATCTGTGATATGGTACTGGGGGTACCTCCCACTCTTTTCCCTACACCCTCCATTTTACCATCTTCAACATTTGGGAAAGCAGGCTCTTGTTGGGGACCAGGCTTGACAAAAGTACCATTTGCTATGCTGTGGGCATGGGAATTAGAAATATAATAAGAATAAGGATATGTGTGTAAAAAATAATACAACGGAAACACCAAATAGTACCAGTAGGGATGTCCAGTGAATACTGAAATCAACCACATTTAATTTCCAATAGCTTAAAATACCCCTGAGCTCAAAATGTTAAGAGTAAGATAAAAAACTGCATTAACATGATGGGATTTAATGAGGGATCACTGCTTGATTTTCAACTGCTTTGCTCCTCCTTGCATCTTTAGAACCTTCAGATCTTTTACAGAATCACCAGTGTTCCTGGTGGCATAGAACAGAGCCCATTACTTTCTTCAACCTCTCTAGTCCCCAGATGGGTGCCTGAACTCTTCCAGTGCTTTCCAGTCTTTTCTGCCAATAAAGTTGAGTAGTATATCTGGCTGGTATTCTTGCTCTCTCATAT
>NW_026068018.1:3433302-3441180 GCF_014885135.2 Alexandromys fortis
ATGTATCTTCCAGCTGGCTATATTCTACCCTGATATAGACTGAGGCAGCTTCTATATTAACTAATGGTAACAAAACATATTCATAACATACAGAGGGAAATCCAACATCAGATTTGGAGTTTCTTCCCGAGAAGTTTGGGCAAAGGTATAAAGAGTCAAATAAACTTTTATTTTCTGTAATGATCTTCTGGTTCCCAAAACCTAAATCATAAATCCTGGTTTCTTTACCCTAGGCTTTTACATAGACATTTCCAATAAAATCAATAATGTTATTACATATTGGAAAAAGATGCCTTAAAAATTATTAGTGAAAATTTTCCAAAATTGAAATGGTAACAAAATTAAAGCCTATCTTAACAAAATTTATAGCAAAGTAGACCGAACTATGGTCCAAAACAGAATATATCCATTTATAGAGTTCTCACAGAGAAAACAGACAAGAGATTATAATGCAAAGCATAACAGACCAAACCCAATAAATTAACCGAATATTCTAGATATGTACACTAACTATCATCAATAGAGAATATACACATTTCTAAATGGTAATCCAAAGTTTGGCCTTGGAGGTTGTGACACTTCCTTCTTTAGAGTAAAGGACCGGTCCAACCTAGTCTGTGTTTACCACATGTCTGACCATCATTCCCCATTGCCAGCCCTAAGCATGTTTCTTTGCTTTCCCTAAGTACATACACCACATGGTACCCAAGCAGCCTCACTCTTCTATCAATCTTCTCAGGGAGGGAACAGAAGTTTTGTACTAGTGCTAGGAGGCTTTTATGAAGCAATTTTTTCTACCTTAATTCCCTGGAAGGCCGTGACTGCCCTTCCAAAAGTGAGAAACATTATTAAAAGTGACCTTACTGTGTGTTCTCTGTGAAAATATGCTGGTATTCCACCCTGCACTGTTTGCAATAACAGTTTTTGTTTGTTTATTTCCTATGCTGGAGGCAGTGGGTAGGGGTTATCTTTAAGACTCAGCTGAAGACTGTTCTTTGGTTTTCATGTAGAAATAAAATTTTCATGTTTTGCCAAAAGAAGAAAGAAAAATAACATATAGATAGAAGTAACTCACCACTTAGAAAAGAACAAATTTGATAAATCTATGAAGAAAGTAAGAGTATGAAGACATGAAAGAAATGAAATAATTCATGATTCAAACATTAAAGTATTACAATCTTCTTTGACTTATGAGAGAATTGTTAGGAAAAAAACAAAAAGATTGAAAGAGTCAAAATTATATGTACACTTTATTTAATAGAACATGAAATAAATCAGAACAGGAGCAATATGAACACCTGCCTATGGATATGTTTTGGTATGTAGGCATAATATATAATTACACTAAAAAGTTCATTAAGTAAAAGAGTAGAAACGGTAGTTGAAATGGATACTGATTATTCTAAATTTCAGTTACAGATATAAATGCAAACAGTATTTTTAAATAATGATGCTGAAAGAAACAAAGTAATTTATATCTAGGTTGTATTCATTAGGAACTCTGAGATAATGAGACTGAGAATTGCTTGGGGAAATATTAAATCGAGCTATTATACAGATATCTCTTGATGTACCATTATAGAGGCACTGTTTATAATATCTAACACTTAAAATCAGTCTATGCACAGATCAGGATATAAATTAATGAAAAATATAAGATACATAAACACAAGGAAGCATTTTTCAGTACTCTGTGGTCAGAAGGAAATCATGTTCAGTGAAGAAAAAAGACACGAAAGGTGAGTGCTATATTTCTTTTCTTTCTTTGTAAACTTGATAAATAACTTTTTTAAAAAAAATATCCTATTTGGAAAGAGAAAAATATGTAGAGACAGGACCAAAAGAGTGTAGAAGGTACATTCCATACATACACAGCAGGATAAATGCACAGATAGAAATCCCATACAAATCAATTAAATTTTTAAATTAGTATTAGTTCATAATTATAACAAAGTGTAACAATTTATAATACTGTACATATTTCATGATTTTTACAATAATTTTGTGGCATTTGCGATATAATAGCTGAATAAATCGTTATACCAGTTTTAAGTAGGGAGTCTAATGAGCAGCCTGAGCCTGTTTCCTTAGGCATTCTATTTCAGGTACTTCCTGTACATTCCCCTACCAAAGTTTAATGCTCACTCATGGTATTGAAAGACTGCTTCCTACAACACTTCTGTGAGATGCCCATCGAAAATGATCTACATCAGAAAATAGATTTTTTATGTAACTTTTGAAGATGTTTTAAAATAAGCAAAAATGAATACACAAATACCCTTTCATGGAACAAAGATTCTTTCTGGAATTTTTAGATTCTTGTTTAGTCTAAAGCCTTCTTACACACTATTTAGACAGACAATAATTTTAAAAATATTCTTTTATTAATCATATAATTTCATAGAGATAATGGGTTCAAGGCTTAAAAGTTATTTTTCTGTTGTTTAATTATTTTTTTTTTATTTTAAATGCTTAAATATCTACACTTCTCTGAGCTACCTAAAAGTACTTCCTTGTGAGGCTGCAGTTGTCTCCATTACCTTAAACACTGTTTGTTCTCAATATTTAATACCTTTCTTTCTATGAGCATACCAGACTTAATTTAGCTTATTTTTCATCCTTATGTACAATAACATAATCTCAAATACTTGTGAAACCCTTTGGGTTTCAGTTAGTCATTTCAGCTTCTTTCTGTTAAGATTTCAGGGAGTGAGGTTAGGCAGCAATTGCAGAAAAAAATGAAGCAATGTTTTCATTAGATGATAATAAACACCCATGAATGTTTTCAATAAAGAATTAACAGTGTCTGAAATTCAGTTGATATTTTTCATTTTTGACTTTCCTTGCTATAACACAGTTGAATTGTCCCTTTTACATTTCATGTAGGCAAAACAGTTTCCACATTGGATCAAAAAGTTTAATTTTATTATTTATTTAATTATTTGTTTCTTTCTTTATTTAAATTGGTTATTTTTAGACAGGCTTTTTTCCTGCATAGTCTTGGCTGTCCTGGTCACTCTATCGACAAGGCTGTCCTCAAAATCAGAGAGATCTGCCTGCCTCTGTCTTCTGAATGCTGAGATAAAGGCATGTACTACTATCTCCTGAGAATAATTAAATTGGAATCTTAACTATTGTTGACAGGAGGACAAGGAGAATGGATGAGATGTAAACATATTGCAATTACTATATTTTTTTAAAGAAGAAACTAGTAAAAAATGTGACATTTTGCAGAATATATGAATATAAATTCCTATCAGAAACCTCTTGTTGGAATCTGATAGTAGTTTAACTTGTCAATACTCACCAAGATAATATGCTGCTGTTCATAACAACAGTGTCATTTTGAAAAAAGAAGTGGGGAAGGAGCCCTTTTCCCTTACTTGACTCCTTAATTTCTTTTTATTTATTAATTATTTTTATACTGTGTATTTTGATCATGGTTTTTTCCCTCTCTCTACTCCTCCCAAATTTTTCCATCTCTTTACTGACCCAATTTAATGCACTTTCTCTTTTCTATCTCTCACTTTAAAAAAAGAACACAAAAAAATAAAAATCAAAACAATAGACAAATAAAAACAAAACTTCAGTAAGACAAAAATTCTGATCCATAACAAAACAAAACAAAAATTTCCCCAAATTGTGGTATTTATTTTGTGTTGTCCAAGTACTCCTGCTTGCTTCATACACCCAGTGACAGTCGGCTGTGGAAAATTGACTTTCCCTTCGCCACTGTGTATCAAATGCAGAGAGTATCTTTATTAGAAGGAACCCAGTTTCTATTCATCCTTTTCGCTGTTGAGATGCTGCCCGACTTGAACCCATGCGTGCTTTCAGAATCTCTGTGAGTTTAGATGTCCATCCATTCTGCTGCATTTAAAGGATACTGTTTTTTTTTTTTTAATCATCTATCACTTTTAATTCTTTGAAATTTTCTGTCTCCTTTTTCACATAGATTTTTGAAACTCAATGAGAGGGATTTAACAGAGACATACCATTTAGTTTTGAGTGCTCCAGTGTGACAAAATCAATTCAGTGAACTGGAATGTTCTTTGGGATAATAAAGATAATTTAGAATACCCTAAATTGAAACACAGGATGATCTGATGGACATAATCTGCAAAAAGACATTTAAGATAAATATTCATTCTGAAACAACAACAAAAAAATAGAATGGTTTTTTCCTATGAAGATTCAGTGGAAAAGAAGATGGCAAATTTTCAAGATTCAATAGACACTGAATTCAATGGTAGCATGATATATGTATTAGCATTATAAACAATATATAATGCTAATGGTTATATGATATATGAATTTAACATATATAACAATATAACTATGATAATATTTGTCTCTAACATTTAAAATAAAAAGCAGAAATTTATAGTTTGTATAAGATAGGACTAAAAATAAAAAAAAATCCTTCTGAATACACATACTTTATTAAAATAAATCATAATAAAATTTTAAATAGCTTTGTTTTTAAGAAAGCTGAATTATAGTGGTAAGCAAAATACAATTAAACACCAGACAGAATAATAAAAATTGCTGTAGTTAAGGCTCAAGAGATGGTTTAGCAGTTAAAAATATTAACTGTTTCTAAAGAAGTCCTGAGGTCCATTCTCTGGAACTACACACATCCATCTAGTGGTTCACAACCACCTCTCTCTAGTCTCAGGAGGTCTAATGCCAACCTCTGGCCTTTGTGATTATAGTCACACATGTTCACATACCTACATTAAGGCACATATATAAATAAAAGGAATATACTTTAAAATGTATTAGCAAAAATAAAAAAGGAGAAAGCTGAGTACTGGAGTCTCATTAATGTACCTAAAGAAAGAATTTAAAAAGTAAGTACATATGGAAATATGATGAAAATACACATAAAAATATAAATCACATATCATGAGACATTGAGTTAATCAAAAACAGAAATCAGTAAGAAAATTTTGCACTACTAGTGTCTGAAGCTTCACAGAAGTAATTTACTGGAGGACTCAACAAAGTTATAAAGAAATGAAATTAAGGTCTTGCCTGCTGAGATTTGTTCGAACCAAACAAAAATTAAAAGTATATGCATAACTTTAAAACCAAAAAAACATTCAAATGAAAAAATATGTCAAATAATTCAAAATTAATGATTAAAATTAGAATGAATGTTAAATATCAATATATTTTCAAATTCTGGAGAAAGTCATCCTTGATTATATATTCAGTTATAATGGCTTTTTCAAATAAGAAATTCAACTAAAAGCAAGCATAGCAACATTAGGATGATAGCCATTCTATTTGGTTATAGGAAGAACTATATAAAAACAGCATTCAATGCAGAATAATTAACCCATTTAAGATAATAGACTCTCTAAAAAAATACTGAAACAAAGTTATTTATAAAATAACAGAAAAAAGTACATAAAATTGTAGTGATTGTAAACATTATTTTATAATAGAAAATCAAGAACAATCTAATAGAGAACAGATCTCATACCAGAGTTCACACACACACACACACACACACACACACGCGCGCGCGCGCACAGAGAGAGAGAGAGAGAGAGAGAGAGAGAGAGAGAGAGAGAGAGAGAAAGCAAGAGAGGGATATCTAAAATTTCAGTGGGGAGTGGGGGGAGGGGGAGAAGGGAGGGGGGGAGGGAAATGGGAGGCTGGGAGGAGGCGGAAACTTTTTTTTCTTTTCCTTTTCTCAATAAAAAAAATAAAAAAAATTCAAAACTGAAAAAAAAAATGTGTTACTTAGAGAAAGACTGGTACTGAGTAAAAAAGAGCATATGTATTTTGTTTTAAAACTTAGAATTATATTAACATATAATCCTATTAAAGATAACATATAATGAAAATGTATTTGTTATTCACATAAATACAATGTCATTAAATGCAGTACCAGTGTACAGAAATAGTAAATAGTATATATTCCTCATATTTGATAAATAAGATATAAATATATGAAACCTGGAAAACTTCTCTGGTTCACAGCCACTCCTGTTTTCATAAGATTAAAGGAAGCCTATATAATTATTTATCTACACTAGATATATCAAATAGAATTAATTCTACATTTTATAATCAAAATGTTGAGCACAGAGTTTAAAATTTACATACTTAATAAACTGAATAATAAATATCAAATACTATTCCTGTTTTCACCAAGGATTTGTTATTTACTTGGATGAGCTGACTTATAGTAAGTGCATGAGTGTAAACATTTATAGAACAAACCTACATAGATGTGTGTGTGTGTGTGTGTGTGTGTGTATCTACAATTGTGCTTTCATTATGATGGTGGTTTCATTATGGTCCAGTTAAAGAATTCTACACATTTCACATATTTTGCATGATTTGTTTTATACTTGGTCAAGATATGCTGCATCTGTTAATATTTATTCTAGATCGTATTTGAAGAGATTATTTGGCATATTAAATGAAATATTAAAGTTCTGTGAGAATTATGAATGTCTGAGAAGACACTTAGCACTGGTATTGGATGTCCTTAAGAGTGAGCAGATGCTCTCACATATGGAGAGATAAGACTCTGATCTTGAAATCCGAATCTCCTTCTGGAAAACTTTTTTTTTGTAGCAACATATGGTAGACAATGAATCTTTAACACTTGCTGGCTGTGGACTTGACAGAAAAATGGGATTAGTTTAGATTTATTTACAGAGATTAAACAAATTGAGCATAGCAATGGATGGAATTGGCCGTAATTGTTGGATATTCGAAAGATTGGCAAAAATTTCTTCTATTCAGCCAAAAATCATTTAAACTCTTAGAATTTTCTATTCAAATATGCATCATCATATTTCTCAACATAATTCCTGTCTATCTTTGTAAAATCATATAGAGGATTTTCCCTGCCTATAACATCGTTAACCGCTCTAAGAGGAACATAAATTTACATTCCCAAAATTGTGGGGAAAAATGCTCAAGTTTAAATAATATTACTTTTTTATTTGCTATCATAAAAATGAAGCATTCAAAACACAATATCCACATTTAAATATCATCAAGAAAAATCATATCCTTTTTCTATCACTGATGATAACTATGTATGAGAAATTCTTCATTTTTTAGATTTACACTTACACTTACGCAATTTAAAAGTTTAAAAGAAAATGTTCATGTTTGTCATCTATTGTGTTAAACAAGCCTAAATGTATATGGATCATTATTGCATTTAAATAAAATGTAAACCACAGTGTTTACTTGTGTGTTACTGTATTAGACACACTCTTCTGGAGTGGTGTCGTGTGTCTAATACAGAAACGATCATTAGCATTTTTTGATCCCCCTTGTCAAATGTCATCACTTCCGTACTTTTTCTTTCCCCCTTCCATTTTCCCACGTTTAATGCTTTCAGTTACAACCTATTTTCAAAAGTATGAGAAACCCAGAATATATTTTTAGTACCCCTTCGTGTTCACGTCAATTCATAAGAGTTTCAATAGTGAGATACTGACAAAAGGTCCCACATGTACTTTGCATTTGAAATCACAGATAAAATACAGAAAATTAATTTGCTTTCATTGGTTGATATTACCAGCCTAAGATAGTAACTCATATGGAAATAATCATAATGGGATCCTATACTCAATTATTTTAAGGGTACAATGGATGGTTTAGTACTAACCTATTCTCCAAAGTACCAAAGATTTCTTACCTATTTGGAACTATGTATTAAATAAAGCATACATCATGCTATTTTAACTCAATCTGGACTTAAGCATATACTGTACTAAGGATACATTAATCATTAATGCTTTGTAAATTTTTCAATCAAGACCACCCTCCCATTCATATCTTCCTTAGACAAAAATTACTCAAACTTCTGAAAAATATATAACCAACATTCTTTCATTT
>NW_026068018.1:3441354-3452961 GCF_014885135.2 Alexandromys fortis
TTTTTCAATAGTCACATTTTTAGATGTACTCATCACTTCAATTTTTTCTCTAGATACATTATGCTATCTATTGATCTTGGCAAGCAATGAGTATATATATTTATTCATACTAGTTTACATAGCTACTAATATGTTTTATTCATTTATTGCATGATATTATAAAATTTTAAAATATTTTAATAATGTTCTACATATATGTATGTAGCAACAATTAATTAACAAAGGGTCAAGAGCAGTTTATGGGAGGGTTTGGGGGGAGGAAAGAGAAGATACAAATGATGTAATTATGTTATCATCTCCAAAAGTAAATGAATAACTTAAAAATTATATTTTAGAGTATGTATTCAAAAAAGAAAGTATTGTTCTCCTAAATATAACTAACACCTAAATTCTAAATATAAAGGATTTGGTATTAGTGTGAGTTTAGGTAATTTAATGAGATTGGTACTCACTTTTTCTCACGCATAAAAAAGAATAAAATATCAAATAAAAGACTGATTTTATATAAAATTCTTCAGGACCCAATATTTTGTTTCTTCGTTCAAGTCAACATTGTTAAAAATCTAAATGTTCATATTTGGTAATTCTGGGTCTAGAAAAGCCCCTATTTCTTAATTTTGCCATGTGTGTAACAATACAAATGAACACAAAGGTAAAGAACCCAGTAAGGAACCAGCGGAGTGGGGCATAGATATCTCAAAAGGAAGGGATATAGAATAAAATGCCGTGGAGAGATTAGGGGAAGCTAGTGGAGAGAGAAAGGGGAAGCTAGAATAAAAGGGTAAAACGGGGAGAGGGTTTGGAAGGGTAAAGGAGAGAATATACGGAGGGATAAGCAACCCTAAAGTCCTTTGCAAACACGTATAGAAAACTACTATAACTTTTACTATAGAGACATCTAAAAGAGAGAGAGAGAGAGAGAGAGAGAGAGAGAGAGAGAGAGAGAGAGAGAGAGAGAGAGAGAGAGAGTAAAATATGTAAATGGAGTTATCATATCACCATATACTGGGGAGACAACGCTCCAGCTAGACATTTTATGTCACGAGGTAAAACACCTGTTTAAGTCGGTGTTCTCTTGTTTTGAAGGAAGAGACACCATGGCCACCTTTCAAGAGCAATCATTCACTTGGAGCCTGTTTGTAGGTTTAAAGGTTTAATGCATTATTATCATGACAAAGAGCATGATAGCAGGGAGACAGACTTGGTATTGAAGAAAAAGGTGAGAGTTTTACATCTGGATCTATAAGTAGCAGGAAGAGAGAGACAGTGGTTTGGTTTTTTGAACCCTTGAAGCAAACCCCTAGTGACACTTCCCATAAGCAAAGCTACACCTCCTATACTCTCTCAAGTAGTGGCACTCCCTGATTAAGCATTCAAATACATGAGCATATGGGGCCATTCTTATTAAAAACTACCGCAGATGGAATCCACTTAACATGGCAAAAGTGAACAAGAACAAAAAGAACTTGAGCTGGTTGGTGGTGGCGCACGCCTTTAATACCAGCACTCAGGAGGCAGATGCAGACTGATCTCTGAGAGTTCGAGGCCAGCCTGGTCGACAAGAGCTAGTACCAGGACAAGCTCCAAAAGCTACAGAGAAACCCTGTCTTGAAACAAACAAACAAACAAACAAAGAATTTGAGACTAGATGGGTTATGGCACTAGGAAGAAGACATGATGCTAGGATTCCGCTAAAAGAACATAGTAACAAAATGACTGCTTAAAAACATATGTCTATACCAATAGGTCAATGTCAGTGAAACCATTATCACAGAATTTTCTTCTCATAGTACACAGGAATTTATAAAGAGACCTATAACTGGACAATGTGAAGAGAATCTGAGACTTAGGAATATTTGGTCCTGAATGTGATGCTTTTGTCAAAGCCCTTTTTTCCAATCTCTTGTATCTATGTGGAAGGGAAACTGGAAGATTCTATAGCCAGAGGTGATTGGTGACTCCAAAGAAACAGTGTCTTCCAGACACAACAGGACTGGTATACATAAGACTTCATGGAAAATTGGACATATGTACAAGAGTTGGAAAATTTAAAAGCAAAGCAAATGGGTCCTTGTACTGAGAAGGATAGGAACATGGGGTCTACTCTGATGAAGAAGCTTTTGGAAATAGATATATACCAGAAAAGAGAAAATCAGTTTTTTCCAAAGGGTTATAATACGGTATCTAAGACATATATTGTAGACTGGAACCCAAGCCAAGAAGTAGTTGGCAAACAGAAGACAAACTCCATTTTTTTGCATACTTTTTGTTTCATTTATTTTTTTCTTTTTTGATTTAAGGTCCTTTGCATATCTGTTTTGATTTCCATTTGTATTATATGTGTGCATACATTATACATATATATGAATTACAATTTGAGATACTTTTTATGGTGTTTTATACAAACACCTATTGTTTTACACAGTATCAAAATCACACATATCTCAACAAAGTGAAGAAGATATGAGGATTTAACTCAGCTAGTATGAGATATTGTGAGAATTTTTATATTTAATTTTCAATTTAAAATACCTTATATATTTTAAAAACATAATAATGCTAATTATTCCAATATTACATTATCTATAATATTGTACTAGAGTTATATGGATTTCAGTTTCTATAGCCTAATTACATTTCATCAAATCTCTTTATTTTATGTTAAAGCAATTAACTTTCATATTTAGAAAATTATATAGGAAATTGTTTCCTCCAAAGAACAAAGTATACACATGCCCTGATTTTGATCTTCAGAGCCCAGCAAACAAAAGTGCTTTTTTTATTATTTTAAATATATACCATACTGTACAAGAAGGAAGAAAATAAAATAGGTAGTCAGGACCATATATTAGAGAACAGGAATAAAATAACAAACTCACTGAAGATAGAACCCCTGAGGGAATTTTCACACCTTGATTCTAGGCATAGGCATAATCATTTTTCATAAACTTTCCCATATATTATGTGTTAAAACTGGCTTGTCTTGTGGCTCAAAAAAAGCTTTAATCCTAGCATTTGAGAGGTGGAGACCAAAGGCTCAAGTGTTCAAGGTCATCCTTAGCTACACAATAGTTCAAAGCCCATAGAGAATACTTAAGACCCTATCACAAGAAAAGTAATTTACTTTGCAGCGTAACCCAAAACAGAGTAGCCTGTTACAATGACACTGCCAGCCCCAACTTTGTTAGAAACATAATAAAAATTTCTTTTCGATTTTCAAGAGCTTCTAAGGCCTCACAGATACTTAGAAAACCTTAAAAATTCAAGAACCTGGAACAATGTTGCCCTGTTCTGCAAACTAATATCTAAAGACTGAAAGGAAAAAGGTTCATTGAATGAAAATCCAGAAATACGATTTTCTGTGAGTAAAAAACTTGTTTTTGCTGAGAGCTTCCACTTCAATGTCTGAGTGCAGTCAAAATATGTTTCTTAAAGAATAACAAATAAACGATCATACTTAAGAAACCAAAATCTTGATGTTAAAGTGTTTCTTTCACTTTACTTCTTTCCTAACTTTGAGTCAAATCTTTAAAATATATTTCTTGTTGTTGAAACATTTTAGTGATATCTTTGAAGTGAGATTCTTTCCACAAACACAAGACATAAAGATACATTAGGGCATTTTTATTTTCAGTTATTTTTACAATAGACTAACCATTTTTCTAGTTTCTTACTATCAATCTGAATTTGGTTGTTTTTATGTTTAGTGCAATAATTTCTGTTCCCAGTCTAGACGGGAGAAGAAATCGGTTCCCCCTTCTTAGGTAATACTAAGAGCTTGCAAGAGTCCATGGGCCAGGTTATTAAAGATTTGAAGAAATTTTTAGCACATTTCATAAAGCAGACGTCTGGTAATGCAGCATCAAGGCCCATTACTGCTCCCACAGCAATGGCTATCAGTCATAGGTAAAGCTTAGAAATTGTGAAAACTGTTTGAATCAAAGTAGATAAAATACAAAGTTGGAGATTTACAAAAGTATGGTTCTTGTGCTCAATAGCAATATCACAAAAGACAGTTAAAGAATAACTTTGTTCAAAGACTATCCATCTTACATTATAGGACAACAGAGAATCAAAATAAAACCAAATGAAATTCAGCAAAAAAAAATCAAGCCCTCTTCTGGGATAACTGGCCAGCCGTGATCTGACATCAGACCTATGCTATTCTTACTGAAGTTTGTGCCTAGAGATTACTACTTAAAATCATCTAATGCAATTTTCTCCATTTAACAGTTGCAGTTCCCCGTTCCTTAACCTCATGACTAGAACGCAGTTGACTGGCTGTATGTTTGTTTACAAGGCTATTATTTTTATAAAGTAATAACATCCTTTCTTGGTGACTCTGCTGGTTGTTTGAGGGTAGAAGGGCAGGGTGGAGGGAGGGAGGGAAGAAAAATATATAGCTCAATAAAAACAATTTTTAAAAACACACAATAAAAGTAGAGAGAAACCCTTGTATCAGGGCTAGGGGAGTTAAACCAGTAGGAAGAATAGAAGCTCAACAATAGGTAAAAGATTTAGAGATATCCTCCTCTCCCACTGTTTGGAGTCCCATAAAATCCCCAAGCAGAACAACCACAGTATGTGTTGTAGAAGACCCTGTGGAGATCTATGTGGGTCTGTAGTTGCCACTTTATTCTCAGTGAACCCCTGCTTAGTTGATTCTATATACTGTGTTCTTGTGGTATCCATGACCCTTATGGCTTCTGCAGTTTTTCCTACCCTCATGAGGGACATTTTCAGGTCATAAGCAGCTGAAATAATCTGAGTCCCACATCCTAAGTATGTGGTCTTTAGCAATAAGTCTCCACACTCACCCCAAAGAAGAAACCAAGTTCCATATTGTTTTGGAAGTCACTTGGGTTACCCTGATCAAGCATTCAAAAGGCAGTTTCTTGTGCATTATACTGCAGTAGCACATCGTATATCCATTGTGTTTTCACAATAGTTAGAGAAATGAGCAGATGTAATATTAAACACATTCTCAGAGTAAATTTATATGATTAGTGAATATTTACGCACAGCTTAACTTCAAGTAAAATTTGTTTCTAAATGTTAAAACTTGTATACACATTGTCTATTGCAGTTTAACACATTAATAAAAAATTGGCAAGTGAAAAAACCCCATTGTCATCCTAAACACCTTTAATTCAGTCTAATATGTCATAGTTATTTTGATTTTTTGAATTTTAGAAACCTGTAGTCAATTATTTTGTTAGTTTTTGTTTGTTTCGGGTAATTGACTGAATTCATATTCATGTGCTCACCCTTTCCTGTTCACTGTTCTGTTTTATGCCATTGAACACAGAAATGAAGAATTCTTTTGCTGATTTCTCTACATTCAACATAGGCAAAGATTTTGAAATTTCTCTTTTACAAGACACTCACAATTCCTTTACATTTAGTAACATCTATAATTACAGTTGATCCACTCTGTTAATCCAGTTCAACTAGTCATTTCTAAGACAAAGTGACTCATGACCTTAATAATACATGCCATGTTCCTTTTGCCATATTTTCTTTAAAGATGATAGCAAAATAAGATACAAGATAAAAGGTTTAAAAAATTACCTATAATACACTATAGTAGTATTTGTATATAAAGTGGAAACATGAGGTTGGACATTCCTATGGTAAAGGAGTTAATACAGATGCAAAGTGCTTGGCTAGCAAACATCACACCCAGTGTTTAAGAAGAGAGCTTCAAAAAATAAGAAAGGAAGAGAAAATTGGATGTCTCTTATTGTAGATGTATTCTTTTATTCTTGAGCCATTGTTAAAAGAAGAAACAATCAAAACAAAAAAAATCACAACAAAATAAAAGCCAAAATCAGGCCAAAAAATGTCAAAACAATATATTTATTTAAAAGCTGAGCATAAAGACAAATATACAAACATTGTTGTCAATTTTCTATTAGTTCCTTACATATCAAAATACAATTTAGACCCCAAGGAACATACCATGAACTTGCGAAGAATAAGCTGTGAATTTCTTTCGGTAATTTTACTATTGTGACTGTGTATTTCAAATTATATCTGTTAAGCAAACAATGCTACATTTGAATGATTTGTAATATTCTTTCATACGCAGTGTTGCTCCTTAATGGGCTTATTTTAAATCACTGGTCTAATTGATTATTCCACTTTTCTCTTTTGTAGTAACAAATAGGTAAAAGTAAAGAGGCCTTTTTAGTACCCATTCATTAAAGTCTGCATTCTGTCTTCATTATACTCTCTATTTGAATGGTAATTATTCTAATTTATGAATGCAAGTTTTAAAATTTGTAATATATTTAAAAACATATTGCAGTATTGTCAAGATATAAGTTTTACTTGGTAATATTGATGTGCTAAGTCATATTAATTAGTATGCTACATATGAACATTACCATAATATTATTTTTCAAGTTTTATTTCTATTTGCTTTAAAAGCCCTTCTTCATAAAGAGTCAATACTAGAGTATTTACTAGGTAGGTATTATAAATCAAATTATATAGTAAGCATACAGCACTCTGTCTGCATTTTAGCCCTCATAGGGCATTTGGTCCGTTTATACTGTATAATGTATTGGTATTTCATGGCCTTTTTGCAAAAAAAAAAAAAAAAAAAAAAATTGTATGAGTATATTGCTTTCTTTTTCATCTGCTCCTAAGGTAGTAACTTGATTTGTGCTGTTATAAACAATTATGTAGCTGGGTGGTGGTGGCACACGCCTTTAGTCCTAGCACTGGGAGGCAGAGGCAGGCAGATCTCTATGAGTTTGAGGACAGCCTGGTCTACAAGAGCTAATTCCAGGACAGGCACCAAACATTCACATAGAAACATTGTCTCAAACAAGCAAACAAACACACAAATAAATAAGATAAACAATGATATAGAACTGATGGCCAAGATCTCTGTAAAATGTATTAATTTATCATGGACAAATGCCTGGAAATGGAAAGTCTGAATCATTGAACTGTCTGAGCTTTACATTTTGAGGAGCTACTAACATGTTGCTTTCTTTTAAAAAAGCTGTAAATTACCATCTCCTCTCTCAATATGACAATTTCTCCCCATTCTCATACATTATTAGTCTCTGCATGAGGTGAGTTTGAAAGTGTTTGGTCTGTCATTATTATTGGATGCACACTTTCCGGGACCTGTAAGCACACTTTTATGTAGATATTAGTCATTTGTGTTACCGAAAATATCTAAGACCCTTAACTTAAGCAATCAAAGATACTTTTGTTTTCATAGTTTCAGAAGTATTTATCCATGAGCTCTTTTGGTTATATTGATTATTAGCCTGTGCTGAAAGAGTGCAAAACAGCAAGAGTATGGGATACACAAAGTTCATTATTTTGTTTCATGGGTGCCAGGAAAGAAAGGGAGAAAGAGAAGGAATGGAGCATAGGAGAGAAGAGGAGGGCATGTACAAACTGAAAATGATACCCTGGAGCAAAAAATATAAGATAAAAATCCCTTGACTGATTCTCAATAACTTATGCTTCTCCTATTAGGCCTTACCCCCTGAAGCTATAACTTCTTCCTAGGAGCTCTCCAGGTTGGTGACTAACACATTAACATATGAAAATTTGGGGAACACTTATTTAAGCTGTAGTTCTCTGCATTTACTTTCTTTAAAAATCATGTCAACCAAATATGTTACCCCAATTTTTTAAAAAAATATTTTTAAAAATTATTTTTTTAAATTATTGGAAGAACTTTTTATATATTCAGATTCTGTGTCAAACATATAATTTATGTGGATATTCTTCCTTTCTCTGAACTTTAAACTGATTCATGATACACTTTTCATTGAAATGTTCCTTCCTGATTTTAAAATGTCATTTATAATTTTATGATTTTTTTTATTTTGATAGGTCTAACCTGAGTGAGTTTAGGATACACCATGTGTTTTCGAGAATTGTATTGTTTTAACTACAACTTCTGATACATTTCTTAGCGCCAGTTGAGACACGATGGTATTTTAATAAAGATTTTTCCAACACTTTAGGCAAAAGCTAATTAACCACTGCTTTAGGGTCTGTTTTTAGAGTCCTATTTATAATATATGTGGGTTTATATTCATACATCACAACATGCTTTTTAAGTGGCTGTAGCATTTTTTTAAAGTGAGGTAATGTGTAGTTTCCAATGGTGTTCTTTTTCAGTACTGTTTTACTTGTTGGTTTCCTATGACTTTCAAGAGACAACTGCTTATTAGAGTAAAAATGCCCTAAGAAGTTTTTACGCATTGTACTTATCTTGCCAGTGTTAAGAAGTATTACTTCTGTTCTTGAGTTCTCAGTAGTCCTCATTGTTCACTATGTTCAGTGAGTCCGGTTTTATCCTAGGCTTTTTCAGAACTCAAGAACAATGACAATGGGTTTTGATCCTACTGCATGTACTGGCTTTGGGGGAGCCTAGGCTGTTTGGATGCTCACCTTACTAGACCTGGATGGAGGTGGGTGGTCCTTGGACTT
Source organism: Alexandromys fortis (assembly GCF_014885135.2). Lineage (NCBI taxonomy): Eukaryota > Metazoa > Chordata > Mammalia > Rodentia > Cricetidae > Alexandromys > Alexandromys fortis. Next base: position 3,449,824 of record NW_026068018.1, read on the forward strand.
CCCACAGGGCAGGGAACCCTGAATGCTCTTTGGGCTGATGAGGGAGGGGGACTTGATTGGGACAGGGGGAGGGAAATAGGAGGCGGTGGCGGGGAAGAGACAGAAATCTTTAATAAATAAATAAACGGAAAAAAAAGTATTACTTCTGTTAGTAGGAGTTAGTATTCTTTTCCACGAAATAGAGAAGTGAAATGGATATGTTTCAAAATATTCATTTTTTTCCTGTAATAATACTTCTCAATAATATTTTATAGATAATAGCTACTATGGCCTAAAGTTATTTTGGTAAATTAGTTCATAATATTTTATCTTCACTATTTTTTTTTTATTTTTGACATTATTACACTTAAGATATGAAACAAATTAATTGTAATTAAATTTCATTAGCAAATAGACTTCTATAGAAATTCAAAAAATGAATAAAAGAGCAATAAATATAAAAACCATATATGATAATGAATGTTACAATTAAAATTGACAAACCAATTCATGCTACTCAAACAATTTATGGGCAAGACCAGTCTTCAATGAATTACTAATGATGTTAATCATGGAGTTAGAAAAATATAATCTAATAGTTTATACTTAAACACAAAAACCGGAGTAACGAAAATATTCTGTATTTTTTTTACTTATTTTTATTGATTCTTTTTAGATTTCACATGATGCCTCTTGATCTCATTTCTCTTCTTCTTGCAACTTCTTTCTCCCAAAATAAGTTAAAACTTAAAAATAAAGCAAAAATATAAACAAATAAACTAAAAAAAAAAAGTCTTGGAGTGGAAGCTGTGGTCTGACATAGTGAGTCTCACAGTACACCCTTTATTTTCAGCATCTTGTAAGTGTTCAATGCAATGAGTCATTGGTATGGTTCAAATCCTCTGGTTTCTGTTACACCTACACCTGTTATACTGGACCCTCACTTGGACCCCTCTTAGATATTCTGTTGTTGCCTACTGTTATAGAGATCCTGCAGATTTGAAACTGAAAGGCTGAACCCTTCATAAGCTCCAGCATGTCATAGATGAGGAGGGTGTTGAGTGTATCAACTTATATCCCTGTCTCTGGTCCTGGGTGGGAGCTGTTTCGTCAGCCTGCCAGTTTTCCCTCATCTACACCTCCAGCATTGCCTTGGTTAACTCACCCACTGTGGCAGGCAACAAGGAACTGGGCCATTTCTCCAGCTTTCCTGCGGACTGTCTCACCCTCACCAACACCTTCAGCACCAGGTCTACTCTTCTGCCTGGGCACCTGTTCTCCCTAGTGCTGCAGTTGGTAAAGTGCAGGAACAGCTCTGCTGCTCTAGTGTTTCTAGACGAGCGCTCCCTACTGCTGCAGGTGGCAAGGTTGGGAAAGGGGATCTTTCCCTCACCTTGTTACTACATGGCAGATGGAGGAGGCAGGGTCAAATCTCTTGCTCTCACACCCTCAGGAACAGCTCAACAGGGTCAGCTATAGTATTTTGCCCAGATCATGGACATGTGCACTGCCCTTGATGACAATAGAAGCCTTGGACATCAGCACAGACCTTGGCTCTCACAGCACCATGAACCCAGACATTGTCCTGGCCACAGTTTGCCCATAAGATACCATGTACCTGGCTGTCAGTGAATTCCACTCAGGTCTGTAGAGCCCTTGCAGTGGCAAGGCCCTCAGACAGCAATCCTACCACAGTTGGTGACACAAGTCTTTGGTGTCAACATGGGCCATGGATATATGTAGTAATAAGTGTGGCGGGGCTGTGTCCCCAGCACCCCGGCTGCCTGGCTAGCTTATGCCCCGAAATAACAACACACAAACTGTATTATTTTAAACACTGCTTGGCCCATTTCTATCTAGCCTCTTCTAGGCTAATTCTCACATATTAATTTAGCCCATTTCTTATCAGGTATGTAGCACCCCAAGGTGCGCTTACCGGGAAGATTCTAGCCTATGTCCATCCTGGGTTGGACCTTCATTGCATGTGCCTCAGAGAGCAGAGCTATCTCATGTCTGAAGAGTCTTACCCCACTTCCTCTTCCTCCTGTTTACTCCTCCCACCTATGTTTTAACCTATCAGGGCAAGCAGTTTCTTTATTTAATTAACCAATGACCTTCCTCCATCAGACATAAACACAGATTCAGGCTGCAGTTAGAACCATGGACCTAAACACAGTGCGTGGCAGCATCACCTGCCTAGATCTCATCATAGTAGTAGATGGCCCAGGTTGGCATGACCACAGTGGTGGTTTGGAAATCAAGCTTTATCATTGCCCAGTCCTAGGTCATTGACTCACCCTTCAAGGGCAGCAGGAGTCATGGACATCAGTGCAGACTCTGGCTGCAGTAAGACCATGAAACCAAACGTGAACCTCAGAAGCAGTCTGGGCCCCGTCATAACTATGGACACAGGTGGCAGTGCAGGTTATCCAAATCTGAAAGGCCTTGGTAGCAACACGATCCCCAAACGCCAACATGGCCTCAGTTTTCGGCCCATACCATGGAAAATTGCGTGGACTTCAGTGACAACTGGAGTCACTGGCATCAACAAATAGCCCAGTTGCTACAGGGCCACTGACACAAACATATCCCCAGCAACAAACCGGGCTCATGTGTCAAAATGGACCTGAATAACATTGCAGGCCTCTTATAGCATGGCTTGTGTAGCAGCACATCCTTCAGCCATCAGAGTGGGGACTTGAGTCAGACAAATAGATTAAAAGAAGAGAAGCAAGACAGAGAAGAGGCAAGAGGAAAAACTAGAGACAAGGTAGTGAAAGGCAAGAGAAATGGCAAAGAGAATGAGCTCAACTAGGCAGGAACTTTTAAGGGGTGCACATACTGCATAGCTGATGGTGGGAAGAGACCTGGTGACATGTAACTGCTTTGACAGCTACTGCAGAAACTAACCTTGGAATTTTTTAATGAAGGAAGCAGAGTTAGACCATTTTTTCCCTCTATTTGAGAGAGGTCTCTCAGAGATAGGTGAAACACAGCTTAACAAGCTGCATAGCTAGCAGGAGCTGAGTAGAGGGACAGAAAGAAAGAACAGAGAGAGGGCTTGAAAAGAAGAAAAGAGAACGATTGAAAATAGGGTACATCCTTCAGTCTATGAGATCCCTGGCAGAATGTTGCAAAGGTTCTATAAAATATTTTATA
>NW_026068018.1:3453019-3461096 GCF_014885135.2 Alexandromys fortis
ATATTACCAGGAAGGAACTATTTGGAATGATACAATAGGGTTATTTGGTCCAGATCTAATAGCAAAGGGGAATGAGTTTAGAAGGCCTTACATCAGGCCACTAAGTGTAAAATTTTGAGGTTTTGTAAAAAGGTATCTGGAAGGATACCGGAAGATTCAGTTCCTATGAGTGAAGTACGGAAATAAGATCCAAGCTTCTTCAATTCCTAGTGTCCCAGAAATTCGGAGAGAATCTGATTAAGTAGGCACAGGCTGTTCCATGCATTGTCATTTAAAGAACAGGAGTCACAGGCTCCAAGACTGAGATAGCTGTGGTTGCCTGGTACCAGGGATTGATAGAGCCAAAAGGCAAGAAATCACACTTGAAAAGAAGGTCTCACTCTTGGGAGGTGGCCATAGAGGAGTGTCAGTGAAGAGTAACAACTATAGCCTTGAAGTCATGTTTGGCAATTCCACCACCTCCAAGAATACCGGAGGGATGCCAGAAGCTCAAAAGTCTCTCACACAGATCCAGAAAAGCATTTACCCTGACTTGGAGAAGGAAAACTCACAGGTTTTGTTGGTGTTGGCTGGAGCAATCTCTCAGTTGGAAAAGTGATATTGTCACAGGTGGACCAGATTACAGGGTTCCAGCATGACTCAGACTTCTGGTGGGCAGGAGGAAATTTCAGGAGGTCCTCCTAAGTATGTAATATTGCAACACCAATATTATAATTTAAAAATGGTAAGAAGGAACACCATACAACCGAAATCTTATAAGGGAGGTTTATTAAGGGTGGGGGTAGGATTGGAAAAGAGAGTCACTAAGGCCTTCCTGCCTCTTTGGTAGAGTGGCAGGAAAAAGCAAGGGGGAATACATGCACAGAGAGACCACTCAGTGATATAGCACACATGTTCAGAATATATAGTGACTTAGTGTCATGGGACCCTGGGCTGGTCAAGCAACTGTCTGATTGCTGACAATGCATGTGTCCAGGAAATGCTTTTAGAGGCTACAGGTGAGGAACAACCTGAAAGCAGGCTAGCATGATACCTGAAATGTTAGCTAGTGTATGACCCTAGGGAGTGGTTGTGGTTGATGATGTATTCTGGTAGGTTCCCAAGGGCAGGCCAGAATAATGCCTGAATTATTCTAACAAATGTAATCATAGGTAGTGACCAGCCTCTTGGAGTCTGGAGCATCCCCATTGGTAAACAGGAGCACCATACAACAACACAGAATACCACAACTGCATCAGGGCCATAGACTCAGACCCAGGCTGTGGCATCACCGTGTGACAAGCAGATACCCACATCAGTAAGTTCCTCACTGCTGTCAACTATTCCGATCTGCATTCTCTTTAGCACATGATCCTTTCTGACTCTATTTTTCATTTCCCCACTATATACTTGCTAATCATAATGATGCCTAATGTCCCAGTGCCAGAGACATTGGTGATCTAGTGGTTGATCTCTGCTACCTAGAGCCAGTGCCCTGAGGCAAAACTGTAGCTGTTCTCTTTGCACCTGGACATTATGGTGCCAGGTGACTGGCTATTGATCTCTGACCACCCAGAGCAATTATACTGGGTGGAGCTGTAGCTGTCCTTCATGTGCCCAGGAGTCATGGCACTGGGGAGCTGCTAAAACATTCTTAAACCTAACTAATAAAGCTGCAGGCATGACAGATCTTGAGCATACTGTGGAGATTTAATAACCAAGAAAGCTTTAGGATAGCTTTAGAAAGACACATAAGCAAATTTAAAAAAATAAGGAATAAAATGCACAGAAATATAAGATATAAACTTATACAGCAATTTGAGAAAACATGGGGGAAATACTTCATAACATGAATATTTATACAGTAACCTTTTTATCCACATTCCCCAAACTAAATGAAAGAAAGACAACAGGATCTGTGGTTATCTTAAATTAGGAAACCTTTGAAGAGTGACATAATTATTAAATCTAGAGAAAACATACAGAATGAGAGGAAATGATAGTGGATTATTGATTTGAGAAATAATTAATATCCAGAATACCAAGGACCTTAATAAATAGTAACAACAAAAACATTTTATTAAAAGAAGACAAATTATTTCAACAGACAGGTCTCAAAAGCAAATATACAAATGGCCAGATATATTTTAAAAAATAACACAATTAGTCATATGGGAAATAAAAATGTTACCTTATCTGAGGTATTCTTCATGATAATTATAATACAAATTATGCAAAGGGTGAAATCAAAGCAAATATTTGCAAAAATATATAAAAAGAAAGCATATACTGTTGGTGTATCAACAAGAAAAGTCACTATTAAGAATAGTATGCTGGTCCAACCAAAAGTAAGATTAATAAAGATCTATGTCATGATCCAGCTATTGTACATCCAATTAAGGATTTTCAACTGCAATGAAGTTTTTTAAACAAAAATTGTCTTTGGGTCCCACAATATTTCATTGTGGAATATTCATGATAACTAAGATTTACAATCAATACATGCTCAATGCTCAGAATATATCTAATGACAACTGACCAAATAGGACAGTATAGAATATAGTCACACAAAAGTGTTATTCTGCTATTATATAGATTATTTACTAAATAAATGGCTGTAGATTCTCCTCCAATTACCACAACTTTAAGAACACTGGTTAGATAACTAGGTGTCCACTCCTAATATGAATTTCCTCTTCTGAATGGGTCTGAAGGTCAATTAGAGAGTTTTTGATTAACAAAAAAGTGTGTGTGACATTCCCAACTCCTGTGGTTATTAGGGCATGGTGGTCATTGATGTGGTTCATAGGCAGAATAACTGTGTAAGGCTGATTGCCTTCTTTCTTTCTTTGGTCAGACCTGAAAACATACAGGCAAGAAAAATTTATACTTCCAATGTCACTAATTTAAATTAAAAAAATATTAATTGCTAGCATGCATTTCCTTATTATATTAAATAGTTGGTAATAATAACTTTCAAGGGCTAGAAATTTTTATTACATTGTTAAATGCCACGCAAAAGTACCATATCTTGAGCAAGATAACAAATGTATGTATATTGTGTTCTAACAATAATAACCTCAAATTTTTTCAATATACAAAAGTCCAAACTAATGTAATATATTAAAACTAGAAGTGATATTTTATTTAAAAGTAGTTTTAATAATCTTCCTTTTAATTCTATTTCTGCACCCCCTTATTTTGTTTTGGTGTAGATTCAATAATCTAACCTTATATCATATCTATGTAACACTTTTTTTTTTCAAAACAAGAACACTAAAAATAAACTCCTTTATTCTACTTTCTTCCTACTCTACTGTAACCAACAAAAACTGTAACCAACACCACTAAACAATGACAAATATTCATAATCCATTGGCTAACCAAAAGCCACCCATCTCACCTCTTTGGAATGTGGGAGTGGTATTCTTAAATTTACTTACCACTATCTGGGGGTGATGGCATCTTTAGAGGATGATGAAAAGAAAAATTTGCATTGTCAGGACCTGGGAAAGGTAGCCCTATCATTTGTTGTCTAGTCTCTGTGTAATGGGAAAGTGTAGGACATTTTTGAAGTCCTAGAAGAGTAGTTTGTAAAGTGGGAATCATCTCAGCTAACCACCTTGAAATTGTCCTGAGCATTTTGAAACCCAAAGCCAAACCTTATGTGTTTTTCAGCTTAGTAGTGTCATGGAGGAATCTTTGTTGGTGGTCCAATTATTCTTTTCTTTTCTTTTTTTTTTTTTTTTTTTTTTTTTTGTTNTTTTTTTGTCCTTTTTACTGATTTTACTGAGCTATACATTTTTCTCTGCTCCCCTACCTTCTTCTCCCCTCCCCTTCAACCCTCTCCCATGGTCCCCATGATACAAATTTACACAGGAGATCATATCTTTTTCTACTTTCCCTGTAGATTAGATCAATGTATGTCTCTCTTAGAGTCCGCATTGTTGTCCAGTTCTCTGGGATTGTGATTTGGAAGATGGTTTTCTTTGCTTTATATTTAAAAACCACTTATGAATGAGCAGATATAATAATTGTTTTTCTGAGTATGGGTTACCTCACTCAATAGGATGTTTTCTAGCTCCATCCATTTGCCTGCAAATTTCAAGATATTATTTTTTTTCCTGCTGTGTAATACTCCATTGTGTAAATGTATCACATTTTCCTTATCCATTCTTTGGTTGAGGGGTATTTATGTTGTTTTCAGGTTCTGGCTATGACAAACAATGATGCTATGAACATAGTTGAGAACATAACTTATCTTTGTGGTACGATTGAGCAACCTTTGGGCTTATATCCAAAAGTGGTATTGCTGGGTCTTAAGGAAGGTTAGTCTCTAACTTTCTGAGAAATCACTATACTTTTATCCAAAGGGCTGTACCAGCTTGCACTCACAACAGCAATGCAAAACTGTTCCCATTTCCCACAACCTCTCCAGCATAAGTTGTCATCAGTGTTTTTGATATTGGCCACCTTACAGGTATAAGATGGAATCTCAGAATTGTTTTGATTTGCATTTAGCTGATGACTAAGGATGTTGAGCATTTCTTTAAGTGTCTTTTGGTCATTTTAGATTTCTCTGTTGAGAGTTCTCTGTTTAGGCCTGTACACTATATTTTTTATTGGATTATTTGTTCTTTTAAAGAACAATTTCTTGAGTTTTTTTGTAAAATTTGAAATTCAGCCCTCTGTCCAATGTGATGTTGGTGAAGATTTTTTTCCCCATTGTGTAGATTGCCATTTTGTCTTGTTGACCATGTTCTTTACTTTACAGAAGCTTCTGAGTTTCAGGAGGTTCCATACATTAATTGTTTCTATCAATGTCTGTGCTATTTTGCTTATATTTAGTAAGTGGTCTCCTGTGCCAATGTGTTCAAGTGTACTTCCCACTTTCTTTTCTATGAGGTTCAGTGTGGTTTGTTTTATTTTGAGGTCTTTGATCCATTTGAACTTGAGTTTTGTACATGGTGATAGATATGGCTCTATTTTCATTCTACTACATGTTGAATATCCAGTTGTGCCAGAAACATTTGTTAAATATGCTTTCTTTTTCCCATTTTATAATTTTTGTTTCTTTGTCAAAAATCAGGTATTCAAAGGTGTGTGGTTTAATATCCGGGTCTTCAGTTAAGTTCCATTGGTCCTCCTGACTGTTTTTATGAAAATACTAGACTGTTTTCAGTACTGTAGTTATGTAGTAAAGTTTGAAGTCAGGGATTGTGATGTCTCCATTAGTACCTTTATTATACTGGATGGTTTTGACTATCCTGTTTTTTTTTTTTTGTTTTGTTTTGTTTTGTTTTTCCATATGAAGTTGAGAACTTTTTATTTTATTTTTCTGACACAGAGTTTCTCAGTAGCTTTGGAGCCTGGTCTTGAACAAGGCTGGCCTTGAACTCACAGAGATCTGCCTGCCTCTGCCTCTAGAGTGCTAGGATTAAAGGCATGGGCCACCATCACCCAGTGTTAATTATCTTTTTAAAGATAGATTTAACATTTTGTACAGTTTGAGAGGTTTCTTCCCTTTTGCAAGTTCTTTCCCAGTGCAAAATTTTACTATTTTGTTTCTGTTTATGTTTATATGCTTTATTGAATTGCGTTTAATGTATATGTCTGCAATGTCTGCATGTGTGATTGAATGTGAGCATGTACATATGTGTGTGGTCTAGAGTCAATATTGTTGTTGATACAGAGTCTCTCCTTAAACCAGAAATCATTGGTTGGCTAAACTTACTGGTAAAGAGATTTGGCAGGCTTTGTATTTCTTTCATTAGGGTTGCAGATGTGTGATGGCTCCTGCTTTTTTTCATGAGTACCAGGGATATGAACTCAGGTCTTTTTGCTTGTGTGTAAATACTTTGAAATCAAACTCTTTTCCTAAACCCATCAAAGTGGTCATTTATAGAATTTTCTACCTAATGTAAAATTATAATATTTTCACACTGAAAAATCTTGATGAATCATGAATCCTTATTGGTAAATATGTATTCTCATTGCTTTCTCAAAGTTCCAAAGATAGCAGATATTAGAAGAGTTAAAAAAGTTATGCAGTTTAAAATTAAATATTCTACCTATAGATAAGTTCTAGTAAGTTCCATTTGTCTCAAAACAGATTGTCTGTAGGAAATAATTGTTACCTGAATTAATAAGTAATACAAAATAGTCCTTTTTGTATGAAACTAAAACTCCCTGAAAAGCAATATTTTAACTAAATTGCAGTGATTATGGGCAAAAAAAAAATCAATCTAACTTTCCAAGTGCAGAACAGGAATTCTTCTCAAGAACTGCTTAATGTGACACATTCATAGAATTAATGTTTTATGAAGGAAATTTCACAGCAGACACCTGAGGCTATGCAGTTTTATTATCTCTAGATAGAATGCAACATATTCTTTGCTTATTACTTTAGGTTTTGGATCTTTGTACAGTACAGAATATTACCTTCCAGCAATAAACAGTTGTGCATAGATTGCATGCTTAAGTCTCCATGATCAAGTACTTCTTTTTTATTTCATTGTTTCTAAAGTTTTCTTCATGCTTGCTACAATGTTCTCCCTTCTGGTTGTCTGATAGGCCTCTAATCCTAACACTCTTCACACTCTGTAGTATTTTCTCTTGCCAAGCATCTGCCTTCAACTCTTTGTGAGCTCACACTTAGACAATAGATTATCTCACACGAGCACAATAGAATATGACTTGTGGCTCTGCCTCTTGTCTCTTTCATTGCTGATTCATACCCTCAACCTCCTTATTATACCAGTTTACGTTATTCTGTACATTGGTATACAACATAAATAGCAAACTATTTATAGCCCTTTTCTTAAATAAGACATATTTAAATTCTCTAATGACACAATTTCTACAAGAAAACTAAAATTTATACTATGAAATTAATTTATAATTGCATGAATGTAACTTAGTAGCAACTTCCACTACACTTTACTATTTCCAATGTTTCACTTTTATAAATAGCTGTAAATTCTGGAAAGTTTCACTTATTGGACATTTAAAGTTCTGGGTTACAGCTGACATTTTATGCCAGGTGTTTGAACTTTAACAGTAAACTGTTTCATTCCTATAATCTATTCAAATGTGAATATAACCATTGGGTTTATTTTGTGAAGTCTTTGTCAAATTCACAGAATTTGAAATTACCATAAAGAAGGATACTTACCCATCCATTAGGAGGATAGCCACAGAATGGAGGAGAACAATGGCTGCCAAAGTGTCAGTCACAGGAGACAGACACCACAATGTTTCAACATATTTGGATTGGTGCCATAGTGCTAAAACTTGCCTGAAGTGTGATACAGAAAATCCACACATAAGAAGATAACTGGAGGAGATTTGCTATTTTAAGGTAAGCAGTAAGGTTAGGATGGAAAAAAAAGGCAATTTTCTTCAGCTCTAAAACATAATTAGGAAAGATGTGATCTTCTATGTATACACAACTACCAAGGGACCCCAAAAGCAGTCTGAACAGTCTAATACGGTTTTATACACCAAGGCAGTGTTGCATTCTGGCAGAAAGCATTTTAAGTCATTCTATTCTATGAGAAAAAAACATTCTGAGTTGTTTCAGCATATTTTCAGTATTCACGATTTTATATTTCCATAATATTTTGTAGTTATTCTTTCTCCATTCAAATAAAACAAAAAATGCACTTAAAGCATTTATGTAATAATTCATAAATGACTTTAACCAATGTGTTCTGATGATAAAAACATGTATACTTCCATGAAGTTGAATGTATATTCTGACAAAATAAAAGAAATTGCTTGTGAGAGTTGTTTGCTCAACGTCTTAGACAAATAAAAAGATTATATTGAATGAGAGCAAAATTAATGAAGTCTGTAATTTTTTTGAGAAACTGAAATCTTCAGAATGAAGGTGTCATAATTATTCAATACCTATGCATACTCTAAAATGAAAACATTATGGGTATTTGAATTTGGGGAATATTAGATTTTTCACTCACCTGGCTAATGGTATACCAGAAAAATTTATTTCACTTGCTAAAGCAAGATAGTTGTGATTGTGATAAAAAAAAAAAAAAAAAAAAAAAAAAAAAAAAAAAAAAAAAAAAAAAAAAAAAAA
>NW_026068018.1:3461455-3462950 GCF_014885135.2 Alexandromys fortis
GATGGAGGTGGGTGGTCCTTGGACTTCCCACAGGGCAGAGAACCCTGATTGCTCTTTGGGCTAACAAGGGAGGGGGACTTGATTGGGGGAGGGGGAGGGAAATGGGAGGCGGTGGCGGGGAAGAGACAGAAATCTTTAATAAATTAATAAATTAAAAAAAAATTTAGTTGACAAAAAACTCTTTACATAAAATTTAAGTGAAAATCAAGGTGGCAATGTAAGAAATTTTGATAAAAAGTCAAATACAATGGTTATATCTATGTGAGTGTGGATATTGCTTCTATATTTCAAACAAATAAATCATCAATATCTGGTTCTTTTTTTTTTTTTTTTTTTTTTTTGGTTTTTCGAAACAGGGTTTCTCTGTGGCTTTGGAGCCTGTCCTGTCCTGGAACTAGCTCTGTAAACCAGGTTGGTCTCAAACTCGCAGAGATCCGCCTGCCTCTGCCTCCCGAGTGCTGGGATTAAAGGCGTGCGCCACCATCGCCAGGCTTTTTAACTAGGAGGAAACCTGAATGGTTTATAGAATGTTAGTTTCAACTTCACCCGATAATTAGTAAACCATCTAATAATTTCCCTGTGTCTTTTATAGCCTTATTTAACTTTACTAAAATCTATACTCCTTGAAATTATGAGGAAGCCAGACATATTTCTCAGTGTGAAAAATATTGTACTTCATCATATTGTGGAAATTAATTTTACCTAAATTTAATGGTGCTTATGATGTAACTGTTTTCAAATATATCAATTTTATTAGTCGGACAAGTTGTAGAACTTTTATTGCTTTTAATTTTTAAAAGATCTACTACACATCAGGTCAGGTCATGATATATAGCTACTAAAATCTTAGTTACAGTAACCTGTAAGGAATTTTTAGAGAATTTTTAATTTGTTATTGCTGGATTAAACAACAAACATTGCTATAAGATATCCTACCTCATTTTCTCAGACTTCACATTATTTTCTTGACTACAAATCTTTGCGTTAGTTTTAGAATATTTACTGGTCATTTGTCAATCTCACTGATAAAATATGTAAATATTTCAGGATAGGGATTAATATGTAGCATTATTTTACTAAGTAATATTAATTGTATTTTAACTTTTAAAGGAGAAAAGTAAGTAAAATATAAGTTATAATTAAATGCATTTGTCTATTGTATAGTGAATTATGTGAGTGTGTGTGTGTGTGTAGCAGCCATTTTTGTCATATTCCATATATGTAGGTCAGAGGACAACTTAAGGCAGTCAGTTCTCTTTTTCTCCCATTCAAGTTGACTCAAAACACAGACTTAATTTTGTAGGTTTAGAGAAAAGTGTCTTTATTTCCTGAACCTGTGGCCCAGCTGTGTATTTGGTGGGATTGTTTGTTTATGAATATTTGTAGGGCAATAAAATCATAGTAGCCATGCCTTTAACTCAAATATAATTAAAAACTATCATTTTAGTTTGTAATGCAGGAATTGAAAGAGTCTGATATTTTAATTACATAACTG
>NW_026068018.1:3464236-3526665 GCF_014885135.2 Alexandromys fortis
GAGTGGAACATCACTCAAATGAAGCTTTTTTTTTTTTTTTTTTTTTTTTGAATGCTAGTTTAGCTGTTGGTTTGGTTTGGGTTTTGGTGTTTTGAAACAAGGTTTCTCCATGTAACTCTGGCTGTCTTTGAACTCTCTGTGTACAACAGGCTGGCCTAACTCTACATCAGTCTCCTGAGTGCTGGGACTAAAGGCATTCATTCATCACAACCACCAGGCTTAAGCTTAGTTTTTAGTGATTCAATGAACCACAGAGAAAACCAAAACTCAAAACTGGGAAGAGACACAATACTTTCTCAATTATGTGAACACACATTTTAATTTCAGTTATGTTTGTTTGTTGCCAGGCTAACAATTAAGACCAAGCATTTTTTTATTTTAATATAGAAAATTCTGGGAATATATGTATCACATGGTTGGAATGGGTAGACAAAGAATTGAAAGATACATTTAAAATTACCTAGCCCAAGTGAGAAGGAATCATGGAACCTGCAACAAACCCACTTAGAAGTTTATTAAAGGGTTGTATTCAGGCTTGGGGAAGTCAGTGTGGAGAGAGAGAGAGTTGAAGGTGGTGCTTTCAGCTTTTAAGGACTGCCTAGCACATGTGCTCAGGGGAATAGCATGGTTATGTCATACAAGATGACACAACTCACACATGCACACAAGTGCCCACGCAAGTGCATCATATGTAGATGATGCAACCGTGCTGCATGTGGGTCTTGCTTTAAGACTCCCATGGCCATATTTAGGAAGTGATCTCCTGTGCCAGTGCATTCAAGTGTATTTCTCACTTTCCTTTCTATAAGGTTCAGTGTGACTGGCTTTTTGTTGAGTCTTTGATCCATTTGAACTTGAGGTTTTTCATGGTGAGAGATATGGGTCTATTTTCATTCTTCTACATGTTGATATCCAGTTGTAAATATAACCCCAGAAGCATAAACTCTGAGAGAAATAATTAATAAATGAGACCTCCTGAAAATGAAAAACTTCTTTAAAACAAAGGACACAGTCAACAAGACAAAACAACAGCCTACAGAATGGAAAAAGATCTTTACTAACCCCACATTGGACAGAGGGCTGATCTCCAAAATATACAAAGAACTCAAGAAATTGGTCATCAAAAGAACACATAATCCAATAAAAAAAATGGAGTACAGACCTAAACAGAGAACTCTCAACAGAAGAATCTAAAATGGATGAAAGATACTAAGGAATATGTTCAACATCCTTAGTTATCAGAGAAATGCAAATCAAAACAAATCTGAAATTCCATCTTACACCTATAAGAATGGCCAAGATCAAAAACACTGATGACAACCTATGCGTGAGAGGTTGTGGGGGAAAGGGAACATGTCTGTGTTGCTGGTGGGAATGCAGGCTGATACAACCCCTTTCGATGTCAATGTGTCAATTTCTCATAAAATTAGAAAACAACCTTCCTCAAGACCCAGTAATACCACTCTTGGGTATATATCCAAAGGATGCTCAATTGTACCACAAGGACATGTGCTCAACTATGTTCATAGCAACATTGCTTATCATAGCCAGAACCTGGAAATAACTTAAATGCCCCTTGACCTAAGAATAGATAAGGAAAATGTGGTACATTTACACAACGAAGTACTACACAGCAGAAAAAAATAACAACATCTTGAATTTTTCAGTAAAATGAATGGAGTTAGAAAACATTATTTTGAGTGAGGTAACCCAGACACAGAAAGACAATTATCACATGTACTCACTCATAGTTGGCTTTTAAATATAAAGCAAGGAAACCAGCCTAAAAACCACAATCCCAGAGAACTTAGACAGTGATGAGGACACTAAGAGAAACTTACATAGTTCTAATCTACATGGGAAGTAGAAAAAGACAAGATCTCCTGAGTAAATTTGGATTAGAGGGATCATGGGAGAGGGTTGAAGAGAAGGAGAAGGAAGGGAGGGGAACAGAGAAAAATGTACAGCTCAATAAAAATCAATATTAAAAAAGATTCCCAAGGCCATTAGGCACTTCTGCCTGAAGGCTTGTATGCACATGCATGACACTAGAACTGGAAGTATCAGCCATGTTGTGTGGCTGAATCATTACATCCCACACTTTTGTTTATTATAAAAAAAATGGGAGTTTGGGGTTTTTAATGAGTGGGAACGGGACATCATAAGGTTTCTTGTGACTGCTTTATGCTGATTTTGTGGGTGTTGTCAGGTTTCTTGAGACTGCTTTTTGCTGATTTTGTGGGTATTGGAGAGTTGATATGCTTGACCGCATCTTGCAGTGACTGGTTACTTTTGTGTTTTTTTTTTTTTTTTTTCCCCAGGCTCTTTGGAGCTAGCTAGTTGGCAGCTTAGACCTCACAAGATGCTAGAAAGGCATAAAATTATGTCTAGAAAATATTTTAGATCCTGGTGATTAAGGGAGGAGAGTCCCAAAATGGTAGATAGAGGGGTTTGTTTTGGGGGGATCGAGGGGGAAATTTCCAAGGGGTTCCCAAGACAAATTATGGTAAGGGAAAATTAAATGATACTTATTCTGGGTGAGCCTGATCCATTTAGATAGGTCCAATTGGTTCCCTGATGCTTATGGAAAAAAATGTTTGAAAAGAAATAAATTTTAGACATATTAATAGCTTATGATTATGATGGTATAGTGTTGGGATAGAAGGCAGTGGGGATGGGGAGGAAAAGTAGGGGGAACTATTAGAAAGGAGAATTATTAGACCCCTCAATGTTTTACCTGAAGCAAATCTTAATGCACTTTTTCTCTTTAGGATCATGGTATTTCCTTAACATCCAAGAGACACTGTTTTAGTCAGTGATAAACCTGTTATGTTAAAGTCTGTTTTGTGAGTTTTTGGAGTCTGGAGCTTTGAATGTCCCCAAACTTGTTATTGTTTCTTACCACCTGGGTTTTGTACAATCCTTATACCTCTGGCTCTATATTTAATCATGATTCCTGTAATAACACCTGAGAGGTTAATCTGGAAATTTAAGTATGACAATGGAGATTTAGAGAAGAGTAAAATGTTTAAGATGAGACAGGTGGATCCAATGAAAGAGTTTCTTGAGCTTGGCAGCTGTGGAAGTTAAAAGAATTACTTTAAAGTGGCCCTGCCATTTAGGGGTGAGGGGCATTGGTATGGGGAAGAGAATAATACCTAATCTTCTATTTTAATCAGCAGTAGGCACGAATTGACATGTGGTTGAAGTAATGAGTAGTCGGTAAAATCTCATAATAGGGAACAAAGATGGGATAACAGCAGGGAAAACAGATGATCAGGAAGGGGAGAAGTCTTGAGTGAGAGCCCTGTGTTAAAACTGGTCACCCACACATGAATTCAAAGGGTGAGATGAAAAAGAACGGTTTTAGGAAGAGCTCTTAACCTAAGAAGGCAGAGGCAAAAGTTTTACCCAATCAAGGTAAAGCTCCTGTGACATCTTAACAAGAATATTTTTAAAGGAATGATTAGTTTATTATACCTTTTCTTAAGACTGAGAATGGTATGGGATATGAAAATGCCAGAGAATGTTAAGAGCCTTAGAGAAAGTTTGAGAGTTCTGGAAGGTAAATTCTGGGCCATTATTCATCTGAAGAGAGGTTTGGATTTCAATCTGGGGGATACTTTCTTGGAGAAGAACACCAGAAACTGGAACCTCTTGTTAGTGGTGGGAAATGCTTCAATCCACCCAGACATGGTGTACACCAAAAACCAGGAGATATTTAACTCATCTGACTGTCCTTCCTTCATCTCAACTATCCCATTGTCTCAAGTTCTCATCAAAGCCCCCTCCTCCAATTCCTGATACCCCTTGCTTCCATGCTCCCAAATTTTTGTGTGTTTCCAATTTCCAGGTGGCTCTATATATGTTTTTCCTTGGGTTTACCTTATTACTTAGCTTCTACAGAATCATGAACTATATAGGCTTAATATCCTTTGTTTATGGCTAATATCCA
This sequence comes from Alexandromys fortis, assembly GCF_014885135.2. Lineage (NCBI taxonomy): Eukaryota > Metazoa > Chordata > Mammalia > Rodentia > Cricetidae > Alexandromys > Alexandromys fortis. The sequence goes on from NW_026068018.1 coordinate 3,468,192, forward strand.
CTTACAAATGAGTACATACCATATTAATTTTTGGGAGGGGTCTGGGTTACATCACTCAGGATAGTTTTCTAATTTCATCCATTTGCATGAAAAATTTAAGATGTCATTGTATTTTACCCCTGAGTAGTACTCTAATGTGTAGATGTGTCACACTTTCTTTATCCATTCCTCAGTTGAGGGGCATCTAGGTTATTTTTGAGTATTGGCTATTACAAATAATGCTGCATAGTTGTATGCTTTTTTTGTAATGCTTTTGTTGTATGATTATCTTTTTGGGTATATTCCCAAAAGTGGTATTGCTAGATCCTGAGGTATGTTGATTCCCAGTTTTCTGAGAAACTGCCACACTGATTTCCAAAGTAGTTGTACAAGTTTGCATTCCCACCAGCAATGGAAGAATGTTCCCCTTGTTCCACATCCTTTCCAGCATAAGCTATCATTAGTGTTTTTGATTTTAGCCATTCTTACAGGTGTAAGATGGTATCTCAGAGTTGTTTTGATTTTTATTTCCCTGATAGCTAAGGAAGTTGAACATGTCCTTAAGTATCTTTCAGTCATTTGAAATTCTCCTGTTGAGAATTCTCTGTTTTGTTCAATACACCACTATTTAATTGGGTCATTTAGAATTTTAATGTCTAATTTCTTGAGTTCTTTATATATTTGGGAGATCAGTCCTTTGTCTGATGTAGGGTTGGTGAAGATGTTTTCCCATTCAGTAGGCTGTCTTTTTGTCTTATTGACTGTGTCCTTTGATTTACAGAAGCTTCTCAGTTTTAGGAGGTCCCATTTATTTATTGTTGCTCTTATTGTCTGTGCTACTGGGGTTATACGTAGGAAGTGGTCTCCTGTGCCCATGTATTTCAGGCTACTTCCCACTTTCTCTTCTATCAGGTTCAGTGTTGTTGGATTCATATTGAGGTCTTTAATCCATTTGTACTTGAGTTTTGTGCGTGGTAACAGATACAAATCTATTTTCATTCTTCTACAGATTGGCATTCAGTTATGCCAGCACCATTTGTTGATGATGCTTTCTTTTTTCCAATGTATAATTCTAGTTTCTTTGTCAAATATCAGGTGTTCATAGGTGTGTGGATTAATTTCCAGGTCTTCAATTAGATTCCATTGGTCAACATCTCTGTTTTTATGCCAATACCAAGCTGTTTTTATTGCTATAGCTCTGTAATAGAGCTTGATGTCAGGGATGGTGACACCTCTGACACTTCCTTTATTGTACAGGATTGTTTTGGCTATCCTCAGTTTTTTGTTTTTCCATATGAAGTTCATTATTGTTCTCTCAATGTCTGTGAATAATTGGGTTGGGATTTTTATGGGGATTTCATTGAATCTATATATTGCTTTTGGAAGAATTGCCATTTTTACTATGTTGATCCTTCCTAAAGAGCATGAGAGTCTTTCCATTTTCTGGTATCTTCTTCAATTTCTTTCTTTGAAGACTTAAACTTCTTGTCAAATTGGGTCAAATAGGTCTTTCACTTCCTTGGTTAGTGTTACCTCAAGATATTTTATGTGATTTGTGGCTATTATGAAAGGTGATGTTTCTATGATTTCCCTCTCTGATTCTTTATCCTTTGTGTATTGGAGGGCTACTGATTTATTTTGGTTGATCTTGTATCCTGCCACTTCAATGGAGGTATTTAACAGCTGTAGGTGTTTTCTGGTAGAGTTTTTGGGGTAACTTATGTACACTGTCATATCATCTACAAATAACAAACTTTGACTTCTTCCTTTCCAATTTGAATTTTCTTGATCTCCTTATGTTGTCTTATTCCTATTGCTAAAACAATAGACAAGTGTGGGAATCTGTAAGTAGGGCATTAAGGTCTGGGGTTTTAGGGCCTCTAAAAGTCATTCCAGGGGCAAGCCTGGTTTGATGATCTTGGATGGCTTGCTATCCACAGCTGAAACAATAAAATCCCCCAAAATGGCTACACCACAAGGCTTATAGGAGCGGTCTCCCCTTTATAGGCAGGGTATGTTGGTGGCAAACACTGCGGGGCTTGTAGGAGAGCACCATCTACCTACAGGTGGGGTGCTAAATCCTGACTGACTCCACTCCAGGCTACTGGAAGCCAGAGAGTCCAGAGACCAAGCAGTCTCTTACAGTAGGAACTACCAAAGAGTGATCCAAAATAAAAGAAAAAAAAAAAAGAAAAAAAATGATAAAGAAAAACCCAAGGGACCCTGGGACCCAGTCATGGGAGGATTTACTCCAGGTCATCAAAACATGATTTTAGCTAAGTGAAGCAATCCAAAGTTGAATGTCAGTGAAGGGCTCATCCAGAGACACAAAGGCCGTGGTTGGGAGCTGTTCCCCTGTTTTTAGGAACACCAGATGATTGCCAGGAGCTCAACAGTCAATTCCTTGTGTTTGCAGAAACTGTTAAGCTGACCAGAATGGGGAAACTCACCAATTGAAGCCATTGGTGTGCATAGAGGTCTTGTTCGGGCAGATGGAACAAGTGGTTGTTGTGGAAAAATACCCAGTTCCAAATCCCAACACAGGGAGAGGGGCTGGGATGAGAGAGCCTCCTGAGTCATGGTACCAATTAAATTACCTGGTATGAGTGAGAAGGAAACACAGAACAACCAACAAAACTCATTAGTTTATTAAAGGGGGCATGTACAGGCCAGGAGAATTTTTTGTGCAGAGAGAGAGAGCGAGCTGAAGATGGCGCCTCCAGCTTTTAAGGGCTGCCTAGCACATGCACACAGTGGGATGGTGTGGTTATGTGATATGCAGATGATTCACATGTGTGCAAGGTCTCACACAGTTGCATCTTACATAGATGATGTAACCATACTGAATGTGGGTCATACGGGGTCCTTTAAGATTCTGGGGCCATTAGGCACTTTTGCTTGAGTGCTTGTCAGCACGTGCCTAGCCCTAGAACCTGGAAGTGTGGCTGAATCATTACAATGTTGATGATCAGAAAATTTTTAGCAAAACTTTGTGGCATTTAAAGCATATGTGGCAAGTTATTAAAACTCTGCAACATTTTATATTAATAATAGCATTTTTATGAATTTGTTTTTTAAAGATAATTTCATACCACAGTTTGAGTTTCAAATATAACATTTAATTCTGAATAATTTGATTCTAAATAGGCATGCCTGATAACCTGGTCTTGATTGATGCCTGGAAGATAATTTGATAAGTAATTACTGTGATTGACTTAATTATTACATTCATATCATTTGTATTCATTTCAATAATCCTAACTTTAAGTTTTCTCAGTCATTTTTCTTTGTATAAACCATATACATCTTTAAATGCATTTTATAATCTATCTTGTCACAATAAACTGTTTAATATACAAATTAAGGATGTTTTCTTTTAAATAAGCTTTCTAAACTACTATCAGGATAAATTTGAATGTGAATTGCTTCACCTTTGAGGATTAACTATATAACTAATCTATAATCAGCCATTGACATATTCATTTGTTCAAGAGGCCAGCTGTTGGTATGGCAATTTTCATAAAATTAACAAATCAATGTTATACCCATATGTAGTGTTTGATTAGATGCATGGGAAATTAGTGATAAAACTAGAATGTAGTGTTCATAAAGAGCTGTCATTCACATAACCTTACCCTTTACAGTAATAAATGTAAAGTTAAAATTGGTTAATACTTAAAAGCAGTTTGTTTAGCCTCCTAATGTGTATCCTGAGCATTTTTTTTTGCTCAAATTTACAAAAAAGCAACATCAAGAATATAACTTTAATGATAAAAATAGCCTATATATAAATATATATCATATATATGTATATATATATACGATTACATTAAAATACATACAACAATAATTTTTGTTTGTTTGTTTGAGACAAAGTTTCTTTGTAGCTTTGGCGCCTGTCTTGGAACTAACTCTTGTAGACCAGGCTGACCTGGAACTCACAGTATGTGTTTACTCTGATTTTATACTCTTATGCTGCAATGATTGTTAAATGATTTACTCTTTAAGTTTTGCATGTGATTTCAGTTTTCTTGTCTGGCATATGATAACTTAAATCTCTTCCAATTAACCTTATCTCTAGATGCCTGCTAAAGTTAAAACAAAGCTACTCTTTTATATTCTATATTTAAATAAAATTACTTTGAGAAACAGTATACCTAGTGTATATGTATATTTATAAATACTATTCAACATCACTATCATAAATATAATATATGTAAAACTAGATAATATTTTTAAAGAATCAGATACTACAAAATTATCTCCATTTGCTAAGGTTTTGATATAGTCTTAGTTACTTATAGATAAACTTGGTATAAAATGGTAAATTAAAAATCCAATAGATAACTACATAAATATTTGTTGATGTTTCATTTACATTTCTTCTGAGTAGTGGGCTGAAATTCTGAGTGAATTTGCTCTAGGCTGCATGGAAGTGATTCACTCTTGTCCAGAACATCCATGCTGTGTGTGTTAGTCATTCTGATTCCAGCATGAACAGTTGACTGCCACATGGTCATTTATTTTTCTTTTAAAGAAATCCATACTTTTATTAATATTGGTCCTATATACATAAGGTAGCTATACTGGCAATTTGGAATGATAAACAAACCATAAAATAAATCTTTTAAGTTTTGACAATTTCTAAATTAGCATGAAAAATATATGCTGAAGCTGCTAAGATTTACTATGAGAGTAACTTTCTAAAAGAGAAATTGTGAAGGATAAGAATACAATTTTATTGTTGTTGTAATAATACAGATTCAAGTAGTTATTAGAATGTTGCTTAACTTTTTCCACTTTCATTGGCTTTCAAACAATTGTCGCTTATATTGGATACAGGGATAGTGATACAATAGGATTCCTTCCTAATATAAAAATAATTTTTTATTTAATTTAATAGGCAAGAATGGATTGAAGGGATTTTATACATTGGAAATTCATGTGTATTCTGATATATTAAGATTAAAATACTTTTAAAGACTTCTATGTACTTATATATATATTTGTGTGTGTGTGTGTGTGTGTGTGTGTGTGTGTGTGTGCGTGCATGCGTGTGAATGCTAGTAGTAACTTTTATGCCCTAGATAGAATTTCAGATTCCCTAAAAGTGCAATTCCAGGCAATTATAAACCACCCAACATTAGTTCTGGGAACAAAACTCCAAACCTCTGCTGCCATATATTTAAGGATGGACTACCCATCAGTTGCAAAACATGGATGAAAACAGATTCTTCTTCTCCCGGTAGCTCTTAATGGTCAGTAGCTCCATAGCTAGGAATGGTACTATCTGCCTACCTCCCCTATCCATACTAGAATTATGTCTAGCCTGAACCTACACTTGTCTTGTACATGATGCTGAAATATTGTTCATATATACAACCACTCTTTTGTGGCCAGAAAACTCTTGCAGTAATAAATAGGCTCTCGCAATATTTCTAGCCTTTTCCACAATGATCCCTGAGCCTCAGAGCATGATATAAGTATTTAATTTAATGCAAACATTTCTAAGTTCTTATTTTCAGGCTCTCAATCAAATGTGGGTTTTGTGCTAATTATAATCTACTGTATAACGAAATTTATCTGATGAGAGGTAATTGACATACTAATGTATGGGTATAATGAGATGTCATTCAAAAATTAATTGCATTTGTATTTAGCAAAATAATGGTAATTGTTCTCCTTTATGAACTGCAGTCTTCTATAAACAGGCTCTTGACCCAAGAAGAGTGTCAGATATCAGTTTCAGCTGTGGAGCTGGCCTTAAAGCCTTAAACCCCATCAGAAAGTGATTGGTTATCCCCATGATGCTTATGCCACTATTGTATCAGTGTACCTCTTTTAAATATCTAGTCATTTTTGTAGCTCACAGGGTTCACATAAAGACCAACTTTTATAGATATTTTTCCCTGTTCTTTATTGTATCCTCATATTAAAAGGTGGGTTAGACATTATTTCTAATTTTGAGATCAATAGATGCCAACTGAAATTAGTAATGACACATTTTCTAGGTTATATACAAACAAGAGGTGTAAGCCAATTTCTTCCCCTTTTCTGAAGAAAGGCAGTGGTACTTTGAAGAAAAGATCTACATAAAAAAAACAGATGCTAGGAATGATACATAATACATCGAAGTATGAAATGCACAGTACCGTTTTTAAAACTGTTATATAGGGTGGTTTCTGCACTAAAGAGATTTACTTTTATTTGGAAGGAAACATCAAGCATAGCATTGAGAACAATATGAGGTCATGAGGTATCTTTCCTCCAAGGACTCAGGTGGTCCACTTGATACCAAGACAAGTCCACAATTGATAACTTTATGCATCTTCTGGAGCCAGGGACCCCAAATTCCTGTCTATTTCTGAATCTCATCATTAAAGATGACAAAGTCCTGTACTTGCTCCAACCCCTGCTCTTTAGCAAGTGATATTTTGCCCACTTTCTGCTGTCTTTGTCTGTAAGAAAGTACACACATATTGTCACTTTGGCACCTATCTAATCTCATTTCAGCACCTCTGTTAGTAAGATTCTGCCTGACACAGTGGGTTTCTCTACTGTGCACCTAGTACAAGATTTCAAGATGAAAATGTGAATTGAGTTACTTCTTCCTACCTGTAATGAAAGACAACTCATATATATATATATATATATATATAGATATATATATATATATATATATATATGTAGAGAAAGTAGGATGTGGGCCAGTTATTCCTTCCTGACTTCTTAAATGTAACTTTTCTTTATATTTTACTAGATTCAATCAGATTATTTACCAATGTTTTATCTTCAGTGCCTCTGAAGAGAATTTGGTAGCAACTGCTCTTCAAATTGCTGTTGCTAGGTGGAGGTCATTTCTGTAGTATCTTCTCCAGAATCATCTTGTTCCAAGCCTTTAAATAGTGATGTTTAGTATTTACTAGCTATATTAGATAGAGGTCAATGGTTCAGTTGAAATATCACATTCTTTTGATTGCTTACCAAATACACAGATAAATATTTACCAACATGTATTATAAAATCCAGCATTTCTATTACTGACTTTATGACACAATTTTGTTTGCTACTTTTTTCCATTTTAATTAATCTGTACTTACTAATATTTATCAAGGCTTATTTCATTTATCAAGTTGACAAAAGTTATTAGGTGATATTTTAAATCCTATAATATGTTGTCAGAAGAACAGAAGAAAAGCAATCAAATTGCTGAGCTTAGCCTGAAGTAAGCTCCTTTGTAAAAATTCAATTTTCTTTATTGTTTCTTTAAGATTTTTGTAATATAAAGTATAATAATACATGAATACCAATTTCAAAACATTAGTGCCTTCTGGCAACCTTGAAATAAATTATGTTTCATTTCTCTTCTCATTGCACCAGCGAAAACCAGAGAAATGAAGTAAGAGTACAAAGCCTAATAATACCCTGTGATGCTATATGCAGGCATGACCCTTAACTTTTCCTTCCTGTAGAAATACATTATTACCAAGAGCAACCCCAGTGCAGGACCAATTCTTCACACTCTAACAAATGTAAAGTAATTCTGCGTCAGCTTGTTTTTGAGGTGGACTGCTCTCACCTTGCATGTAATCTGTATCTACACGCAAAGATTCCTCAGGGTATATATTAAAGCCATTCATAAATATTAGCAAATTCATGGAGCATTCCCATAGTTCTACAGACATTTTGTTAGAAAAATGGAAAGTTTAAAGAATTGAATGATGATATTTTATTAATGAAATTCTGAAGAGGAATAGTGATTAAATGGGGAATGTAGGTCCACTTTTTGCTTTTACTGAATATGAATAAAATTATGGAACATAATTACAAAGTCTCCCATTTATCAGTATCCTACAACCTTATAAACAGGAAAGCACTTTTCAATTGTAAAGCAGTCAATGTATATATAATGAATCCTTGAAACACTTAACATATCTCCTTAATCTAAAACAGGCATATTAAGGCTACATTATTGATAAAAGAGAAACATTGTTAAATGATAAAATATGTGAAGTTGAATAATAATAGCTATGTATTATTGCACATTAATTCAATTGGCATTCTAGTATGAATAGGAGGGGAAATATTATGGGCCTACCCCTACCTGAGTGCTATTGACAGTTGATAGTGGCTTGGAGAAGAAAAGTAATTTTGTATCAGGACTGAGGCCTCTCATAGGTTGACCATGATACAGTTGGTGACACAGCATCTACATTAATATCAGGATTTCTAAATGGAGTCAGTGGGTTATAAACAAAAAGTAAGTTTTGTTTTGTTTAGTTGTTGTCTCATGAAGGCCTGCTTTGTGTGAGTGGAAACTGATGAGAAGTGGATCTGTGGGAGAAGGAACATGGAGATGAACTGGGGGGATTAAAGGCAAGGGAAACTGTGGTCAGAAATTATTGTATGAAAGAAGATTCAATTTTCTGGAAAAGCAGTCATTATCTTTACCCCTAAGTCATCTCTCCAACCCCTAAACTTGTATAACCAATTTGGAAATCCATATAGTGGTTTCTCTGAAAATTAGGAATAAATCTACCTCAATACCTAGTGAAACCATTTTGGGGCATAGACTCAAAATATTCTTTCTTAAATTGATTTATTCTCTATGTCTTTTATATCATGTATCCCATTCATTTCCCCATCCCTTTGCTTTCCATCTGCCCTTCAACCCCGCATATGCCCCAAATAAAGCAAAATTTCAGGGACAAAGATAAGAATAAAATATTTTTTTAAAAAGGGAAATCTAAAATCTTGTTATGGAAAATGCAGTGAGACAGAGCAAGTCATTCCATGAACTCCGCTGTCTCGCAATCTTTATTTGCAATGTTCCTTGCAAAGAGTCATTGGTCCAGTCTGAGACCTCTGTTTTCTACTACCCAATCAATGCATGACCTTTGCTAGCCTCCTGGTTATCCTATTGTTGCTCTTTTTACTTCCTAACACCACATGCTGGCTCTTAGACAACTGTAACTCCAGTTTCGGAAGATCTGATGCCTTTTTCTAGATTCTGTGGGCACCTGGCATCCAAGTAGTAAACTGACATACATGCAGGCTAAATACCCACACAAAGAACAATTTAATTTTTAATATTAAAAAAAGGCGTTTAAAATATATATAGCGAGACTGTGTGGAAGCTGGACTTAATACGGTGAAAATTTAGGATAGTTTTAAAAATGTCTTTGGCTTCAGGCAGTGACTGATGGAAACAAATGAAGAGAACCATAGCCTAGCATTGAGCTGAGCTCAGGGAACCCTTCTAAAGAGAAGGAGCAAGACTGTAGAAGGATAGGAGGATCAAAGATAAGGAAACCTATGGAAAGAACTAATCTGGGCTCATGGGAGTCCACGGATTCTGGACAGAAACCTGGAGATCCTTTCTGCATAGGAATGTCCTAGGACCTCTGCATGTGTGTGACAGTTGTGTAGCCTGACCTAGTTGTGGTACTCCTATTGGTGGAAGCAGGTCTTGTCCATAACTCTTTGATCAGGAACCTATTCCTCATATCTGACTGCCTTGCCTAGCCTTAATAAAAGTGGAAGAGTTTAGTCTTACCTCAAATTGATATGCCATGCTTTTTTATGCCCATGGGAATCCTGCTGATTTGAACAGAAAGGAAACACAGAAGGAGTGGATTGGAGAGAGGTGAGAGGAAGACTGGAGAAGGGAAAGAGAGGAGAGGAAAGGAGAGGTAGAGACTTAAGTCAGGATGCAAAATAAATGAATAAATTTAATTAATAATAATAATAGATCAATTTGTAATAAAAAGAAAAAATGTAAAACAGTGCAAAACTGCAAGTGAAAGATTTTAAGTTAATTACAAAATTATGACTAGCATGTAAAGTTAATGATGAAATTAATTTATCCTTTTGTTTAGTCTCTATATGACAGGCATAGTCGACCTACCGGTAAGCTAAGATAAATCAGACAAGCTCAATATAACAGATCTAGTTTAATTGTTGGAAAACGGGGAAAACTCACACGACCGGGGGTCCAGCGAATACCATGTGCAGCTGAAAGAGAGAAAACAAGGATTGGGCACCTGGATCCCAGGGTCTTTCTTCCTTGGCCTTAGGTGGCCACACCCTAGCCAAATGTGATTGGCTGAGCTTCCCCATCACTCTATGTAGGTATTGCATCAGTATTGCATCATTTCTAATAAATGATACTTGACTTTCAGACTACATATTAACACATAATATAAAATTATAGAAAGCTTATTTTTATTAGCAATTCAGGCAATGCTGATTTATTGTTAATTTTTTAAATGTATTAGATATTAAAGTTTCTGTCACAATTATATATTCAAACAAGTTCAAGTAAAGGAATTATGGAAGTTTAATGATGAGTACAAAAAATTCTGAATAATACCTGAGATTTTACAGTCTTTCAATGCATAAGCAAAAGTACAAGTGCCAGAAGTCACTCTGTTCTTCATCTATCGTTCATCCTCAGCTCATTCTTGCCAGTTAAAAATCAGTATGTGAGGTGTCTATGCAGACAGCTGGCTAGTAAAAGTGATGATGGGCTCCAGCTGTGCTGAGAGCAAGGGAATTAAAACAGAATAAGAGGAAATCTCCTTCCTGTGTCAAAATATTTTAAAGCTAATGCCCTCATGATCTGTTCTTACATTCTTCAGTGACACTGGACAAAACACTGGCATCTTGATCCCATCTAAGCTATTCAGGTCTATCAAAGAGCAGTATGTGCATCAAACCAATAAAATTAAAAACCACATCAATTTGTATGAATGCAATTTGAAATGTATTAATTTTCAAACATACTATGACCAGCAAAAGAAGAAAATATCCATAATTCCCTTATTTTCTTTATTTAATACAAAATAATAAAATGTAACTTTCTGAAATATTGTAAGACTTGACTGGGAATTACTGTGCAAGCCATAATCCCTGTTTTTGCCTCAAAGAGATAATAGGTTGACTGAAAGTTTGAAGCCATCTTGGATTATAGATCTGTTTCAGGGAAGCCAGAACTGTGTAGGGAGACTATGTCTCACAAAATAAGAAATGGCACATGGCTTACTATCTGTGCACTTTCCCTTTTGTAACCCTGTGAGAGAGTCTTTATTTCCTGTCCTGCTCATTACCTAAGATAGTAGGGGTTTGGCAGAGGCTGATTCTTCAATTGTCTTCTCATGTTTTCTCCCAAAATTTTTATGGAGCTTTCTCATGAGCTCAACACATTACATGCTATTTCTAGGCATTCTTTTAGTTGGGGAATATTTATTCCCTATTGTGAAGTTTGCTCTAAGATGTCCACAATCTTTTTTTTTTAGTTGTTGAAAAAAAAATTCTGCCTCCTTCCCGTTTCCCATTTCCCTCCCCCTCCTCCCACACATCGCCCTCTCTCCTCACTCCTCTCCTCCTCCCCCCATTTCATTCCCCCTCCCTCACAAGACTGAAGAGCAGTTCAGATTCCCTGCCCTGCAGGAAGTCCAAAGTCCTCCCACTTCTATCCAGGTCCAGGAAGGTGAGCAACCAAACTGGCTAGGCTCCCACAAAGCCAGTTCATGTATTAGGATCTAAACCTAGTGCCATTGTTCTTGGCTTCTCATCAGCCTTCATTGTCGGCCATGTTCAGAGAGTCCGGTTTCATCCCATGCTTATTCAGTCCCAGTCCAGCTGGCCTTGGTGAGCTCCACAATCTTGTCTTAAGTTTTATATATAACCTTTTTCTTACTGAGAACAGGTTATTATAAAATTTATAATTCTAATTTATTTAATTTCTAGTCATATTATCACTGTAATTATGACAAGTGTTGTTTTTTAGATCATCAGCAATGATACAATAGAAAATATGTTAGTGACATGTACAAATATTTCTAATTTTACTTGAATATCAACTGTTTCAAAATTTTTAAATAAGCTGATACATAATTGTGTAAATAACTATTTAATAAATAACACATGTCTCTACTTTGTTCTACATTATATACTCAAAATATGCAACATAGCCCACACATATACATAGAATCATGTTTACTTGGAGAAATGATCAAACATTTACTGGTTTCCAGGGGTTCTAGAATATAAAATCTAGTTCCATGACACTAACAGAACATTTTATGCCTAGTATGGATAGTGCAATATTTGTCTCTCGGTCTTCTCATTCAGGCATATAATTATGGTCTTTAATGATGAATATGTTTGGAAAGAATGCTTAGAAACAATGTCATTTTTCAGTAATTGCAAGCCAGAGTCCCTTTTCTCCATTTGACTTGTTGACACCATTAGAATATCTTACCTTACAGGCTTCTGATGTAGAATGTTTTGTTTCTTCATTTTTCATTTTTAGGTACCCTAGTAGCTACACTAAGATCTTTGTTCTTGCAGCACTAGCAAGGGTTTTCTGCCCAATGTTTTTCACTGGGACCAAACTGTTAAGAGAATAGGTGTCTTGTGATGTTTTATGTAATAATGAGAAAGGGACAGATGAATATGTTTTAAAGTAAGTAGAGAGGCAGGAACAAGAGTTTGGAACATTCATATTCAGCATATCCAAGAACCACGTGAGGTGAGAACACGCTTAGAAACCTAAGACTATAAGTAGACAGAATGGAAGTGAAAGATAGGAGAAATTAAAGGCTTCCATGGGGCTTACGAAGGTAAAGAAAAATAATTTGGGTAGTTTCAAAATAAATAACCTAAGAGAATTTTAACATAGTGTCTGGCACTTTTGTCACTAATGAGAATCTTCTTTCTATTTATGGGTGATATGTTGAAAGGTCTATCCCCAGTAAAATGCCAGCTCTTTTTCTGTGTTTACTTTAGCAAAAGAAGATAGGATTGAATGTCTGTATACCCCTCACTGCCAATTAAATCAAGATTATTCAGTCAAATAATAATAGTAAATAGTTTAAAATTGTTTAGACAAATATCTGTATTCTCCTTGTCCTTTTAAAGTCTTTGGTGAATTTCCAGAACTGTGGTAACATATGTTTCACAGTAAGTAATGGTGCTTCAAATGTATTTTACTAATCTATGCTCAAAATGGAAAGAGTTTAAATCAAATAATGAGTTATTTGTCTTCAAACCCCTGTAAAAACCTAACAAAAACAATTTTTTTCTCCCTATAGTCATACTTTCTTCTGTCTATACAGCTAAGAACATCACCCAAAATCACTAAATATTATTCATTCACTATGAAAAGAAAAAATTAATATTCCACAAAGATTTAGGAATTAATGTATTCTATATGTATGGTTCATGTGATAGTCCACATAACAACTAATAAAATAAGTTAACTACATCAGCACAAAATCGCAATTACATTGTTGATTCTAAATACAGGAGATAGTAAAATTCAAAGCCAAGTTTTTAAAGTAAGTTTATTCTTCATAATTTTAATATTAACATTTAAGCTTGTGAAATTGAATATGTTCAATTTCACTTGTCTTTTTGATTGTTTATATTTTACGATTTTCTTGTAGAAATCCCATAGTAGAACAGTGAACTGATTTGCTTAAATTAGTCCATATGTTGGTAAAGGAAATCTCTTTGTGAGAGTGAAGAATCTCTGTAAAAGAGAATATACAATGCTAAAATACTAGGAATACTGTCTTTGTAAATTAAGAACTTGAAAAAGCTTATATGAATCATTGGGAAGTTTGGACTAATATGCCAAGAAAATAAATAAAAGAGGCAATTTAAAAATACCCCATATGGTATTATGGTTTGGCATAGTAGTTGGTGGCAGGATTTAGGGTGAGGTGTATCCATATCAGTCTATATTAAACAGTTAAGATCATAGCTGCCTGATGGAGGTTGGTGAAGACTTTTCCCATTCAGGAGGTTGCCTTTTTGTTTTACTGAGTGTGTTCTTTGCTTTACAGAATCTTCTCAGTTTCAGGAGGTCCTATTTTTTTATTGTTGCTCTCAGTGTCTGTGCTGTGGGTGTTATATTTAGGAAGTGGCTGCCTCTGCCCATTCATTGATGGTTATGTCCCGTTTTCTCTTCTATCAGATTCAGTGTGGTTGGATGTTGGAAGGGGAGGGCTGCTTATTTTTCCTAGCTTCCCGGATAACTTAGCCCCAAAATAACCACACAGAAATTATATTAGTTAAATCAGTGCTTGACCAATTAGTTTTAGTTGCTTATTTGCTGACTCTTACTTCTTAATTTAACCCATTTCTATTAATCTGTGTATCACCATGTGGCAATGTCCTACCGGGTAAAATTCCTAGCATCTGTCTCTAATGGATCCATGGCATTTCTCTGACTCCACCCTTCTTTATCCCAGCATTCAGTCCTGTTTTCCCTGCCTTCCTAAGTTTTGTCCTATCAACAGGCCCAAAGCAGTTTCTTTATTAACCAGTGAAAGCAACACAAAGACAGAAGGAACTCCTACACCATTTCCACTTTTCTATTTAAACAAAAAGGAAGGCTTTAAATTTAACATAGTAAAATTACATATAACAAAAGTTATCAAGAAATAATCACAGTTACAATATTTATATCTACTTTATAACTTATCATAGCTAAGGAAAACTATAACTATAAATTCCTTAACTCCATCAAAGACTCCAGAAGGATATATTACCTATGTGAACTGGAAGTGCATTGTAAGCAACTTCCAAAACTCTAGAATTGATAGAGACATCTTGCTGCTTGGAGAGTTACCCAAAGTTCTGTACCATTGGGGAATCCATCATTAGCCTACAGGCCCTTAGTATCCAGCATACTTTTCCATGAAGCAGGAAATTTCTTTTTTCTTTTTTCTTTTTTTTTTTTTTTGATTTTTCAAGACAGGGTTTCTCTGTAGCTTTTGGTTCCTGCCCTGGAACTAGCTCTAGTAGACCAGGCTGACCTCGAACTCACAGAAATCCGCCTGCCTCTGCCCTCCCGAGTGCTGGGATTAAAGGCGTGCGCCACCACCGCCCAGCAAAGCAGGAAATTTCAAAGACAATATTTTCACTTTCTTCTGTATCCTGTAGAATGACTCGTAGACTTTTTCATGAAGCAGGAACCCTGAAGGATCATCTCACCTTTAGGCAAGTATAGCAATCATTTCTCTGCAGATCCCGCCTGTACAGTGAAGCAGTCCAGGCAAGAGAAGTTTCTTGCTCAAGTGGCTAATCAACTTCATAAGGAGTCTCTTCAAATGCCCATCATTCTCTTGAAGTAGCTGGTGTTGCCAGGAGCAGACGTGTCTCATTGTCATGAAAAGTCCTAAGTTATTAAAACATTTTAAATGTCTTATTCTGAAGGTCTCTGAAAGATCTGAAGAATACCTATCTAACTTAAATATATCTCTATACATCTAGAAAATCTAATATGACTGCAAGCTTGACTATTTAAGATGACTCTGTATTAAACTATATTTTTTAATTATACATTACATTTTTAAATAAGCTACATAATCACAATACCTTAATCAAGATCATAAAGACATATACATATAACAAAATTGATCTTAAATTTGTATCAATAAACCAAGATCTATACCAAAGCAAATTATTCATCTTTTTAGCATATCCCCCCTTTAAATGTAAACAAACAATTATAAACAATATTTGGAAATATGGGCATACTACTTCCTTCTTTTTGGTGACACTGTTAACCAGGTCTTTCATGGCATATCCTGTGTGCTAGGTTCATCTCAGTCAGCAGTTGGGGAAAGTAATTTTTTGAGGGTGTTCACAGCAATCTTTCATGCTGGTGTGTCTTGTAAAACCATATTTGTCTAGCAGCAATCCACAGGTTCTCATCTTCTGTCAAAACAAAAGAAAACCTCTTTTCCAAATCAATATATTCTCAGACTCAAATTTGGAAGTCAAGATGCCTTTATAATATACATGATGGTTTAGTTTAACAGCCCACACAATGAAATGTCTCTCTGTGTTTAGCTCCTTAAAAGTCAAAAAATTCAAAGAAAATACAATAATATACATAATCCATACTATCTGAAAATTTCCCATTTTTACATGGCTTACTTTTCTTTACTCCTTTTTAATCTATGACTGTCTGTACTCTGTCTCTTTAAAGACATTTTAAAAATTGCTTAGTTTTTTCAACTCTCTATACTCTTTCTCTTCTCTTGTAAGTCTAAGTACATTTATGCAACAGTGTGACCCATTTAGAGTTATTTTATGTGAGAATTTGTCCTTATTGCATTATTTATAATTCTCTACTGTCTTAAAGGGCTTTTAAAATTGTATGCAGCTTGATTGTAGCTTCTCTGGATGCTGGATCCACCTCTGTCAGGTTTAAATATGGTGGAAGTAGCTCACCTCAGCTCAAGGACTTCTGGATGGGAGCTATCCTTCCCACCTAAACTCTGGATAGCACCATAAGGCATATGTTGGGGGTCAGTTATTGCAAGGAGAGGGCTGCTTATTTTCCCCAGTCACCCAGCTAGCTTAGCCCAAAAATAACTACACAGAAATTATATTAGTTAAATCACTGCTTGGCCCATTAGTTTTATTTTCTTATTGGCTAATTCTTACATACTAACTTAACCCATTTCTATCCATCTGTGTATTGCCATGTGGCAGTGGCTTCCTGGGTAAAATTCCCAGTGTCTGTCTCTGGTGGATCCATGGTGTCTCTCTGACTCCACTCTTCTTTCTCCCAACACTCAGTTCTGTCTTCCCTGCTTAGCTAAGTTCTGCCGTATCAGCAGGCCCAAGGCAGTTTCTTTATTAATCAATGAAAACAACACAAATACAAAAGGACCTCCTATACCAGTTGGATTTATATTGCAGTCTTTACACTATTTAGGCTTGAGTTTTTTTTCCATGGGGATAGATATGTATCTATTTTTATTCTTCTATATGTTGAGATCCAGTTATGCCAGCATTATTTGTTGAAAATGCTTTCTTTCTTCCATTCTATAAATTAGCTTCTTTGTCAAAAATCAGGTGTTTATAGGTGTGTAGATTAATATCTGGATTTTTGATTTGATTCTATTGGTCAACCTCTCTGTTTTTACGCTAATACCAAGATTTTTTCATTATTATAGCTCCATAATAGAGCTTTATATCAGGGTGGTGATGCATCTGGATGTTCCTTTTTTATACAGGATTGTTTTGGCTATTCTGTGTATTTTGCTTTTTCATATGAAGTTAATTACTGTTCTTTTAAGGTCTGTAAAGAATTGTGTTTAGATTTTGATGAGAATTGCTTTGAGTCTATAGATTATATTTGATATGATTGCCATTTTTATTTTGTTGATTCTACCTATCCAATAGCATGGAAGATCTTTTCTTTTTTTCTTTTTTTGGTATCTTCTTCAGTTTCTTTCTTCAAAGGCTTAAAGTTCTTATCAAACAGGTCTTTCACTTCTTTGGTCAGTGTTACCCCAAGATATTTCGTGTTTTATATCTATTGTTAAGGGGAATGTTTCTGTGATTTCTTCCTCAGCTTCTTTTTCCTTTGTATATAGGAGGAATACTCATTTTTTGAGTTGATCTTGTATCTTGCCACATTACTGAAGGGATTTATCAGCTGTAGGAGTTCCCTAGCTTAGGTTTTAGTATCACTTATGTATAATATCATATCATCAGTAAACAATTAAAGTTTGACTTCCTCCTTTACAATTTGTATCCCCTCTAAAATATATAAAGAACTCAAGAAATTAGACCTGCATCAAAATTCCAAATAACCGTATTAAAAGTGGGGTACAGAACTAAACAGAGAATTTTCAAGAGAAGAATCTCAAATGTCTGACAGATACTAAAGGAAATGTTCAACACACTTAGCCATCAGGGAAATGCAAATCAAAACAAATCTGAAACACCATATTACACCAGTTATATGCCAATGATAGCCTATGCTGGAGAGGATGTGGAGTAAGGGAAACATTCTTCCATTGCTGGTGGGAGTACAAACTTGTACAAACACGTTGGAAATAAGTATGGCAGTTTCTCAGAAATAGGAAACAAACTACCTCAGGACCCAGCAATACCACTCTTGGCATATACCCAAAAGATACTCAAGCATACTACATTTGTTCAACTATGTTGATAGCAGGATTATTTGTAATAGCCATCACCTTGAAACAACCTAGACGTCCTTCAACTGAAGAATGTTGGCACATTTACACATTAGAATACTACTCAGTGTTAAAAAAAATGACACCTTGAATTTTTCATGAAAATGAATAAAACTAGAAAAATACCATCCTCAGTGAGGCATCCCAGAAAGAGGAACATGGTATGTACTCACTCATAGGTGGGTACTAGCTGTAAGGCAAAGGATATTGAGCCTATAGTTCATAATCCAAGACAAGCTAAGTAACAAGCTGAAAACTAAAAACTACATATATATACCTGGAATTTCAAAATAGAAAAGATCACCTGACAAAATTGGGAGCATGGGGGTTGGAGAAGTAGGGAGGGTGGAAGGGGAAGAGGAGGGGAGAAAAAAGATCAGGGAGGAGAACTTGAGAGAATGGGATAGTCAAGACAGAGGAAGGACACAGGTGAGAGTAAAAAAGAGATATTTTGTTTTAGGGAGCCATTATGGGGATAGCTAGAGAAATTCCCAGGAATCTACAAGGATGACCCCAGATAAGACCCTAAGAAATAGAGGAGAGGGTGCCTAAACTGGCCTTGCTTTATAGTCAGACTGATGAATATCTTAAATATCACATAGAGCCTTCATCCAGCATTTGATGAAAATAGAGCCAGAGACCTGCATCAGAGCACTGGACTGAGCTCCAAAAGTTTAATTAAAGAGTGGGAGGAGTGAGAATTAGAACAAAGAAGTCAAGACCACGATGGGATACCCACTGAAACAGTTAACCTGATCTAATGGGAAACAAAAGGAAGCAGCTCACACTGGAAGCCAAAGATCAGCTTGCCTCAGTGGACAAAGGGTGAAGTGGGGAGGGAGAGGACAGGGCTTGTCTTTTACAGAGGCAGGATAGACCATTATACCTGTTATACTGTTGTTATGGCCATCTTTGCTTTTCAGCTTCCTTTTCTAACCAGTACATCAAGACCATTTTTTTTAATTGAAAGAATGACAATCCAATAATCCCATTTAATCAAAGTTAGAATATTCTGTTTTCTTCTATGGACAGAATCTAGATTTAACTAAATATATACACAAGCATACATACTTGTGCATCTGAATAGGCAGATAAATATGCATGTACTTGCGACATGAAAACAGAATCAGGATTAGTGGGGAACAGAAGGAACACCTTCCCAGTGAAGGAAGAACAGGAGACAGCATAGGAAGAAATTACTATTACAAGAAATACTGGTTTGTGTGTACATGTCCTAGTAAAACCCATCATGTTGTTGGTTAATTAAAACAATAACAAAATCACAAATAAATAATTCATACTACTCCCTAATTAGTTTCTAGACCATATGACAAAGCAGCATCTCGGTTACATTACCACAGCTTAATTGAATTTGCTAATCCAATATTTAATAAGGCCCTACTGGATAATTTGCATACATAAATCATGGTGAAGATAATGCTTTTTTATACAATTCCCCAAATTATGTGCTCAGCTTATCAAAAGAGATTGTGTCTTAGGTAAGGTTTCCATTTATATCATGAATCCCATGGCAAAAATAAACTTGGAGAGGAGTTGAGGCATGGATTTACTTTATTTTAAATTTTGTCATGCATTATAAAGGTAAATTAGGGTAGGAACAGAAGGCAGGAACCTAGAGTTGTGAACTGTTACCGAGGCACAGGATAGTTTTGCTTACTGGCTTTCTTCTGTCTTTCTCAGCTTGTTTTCCTATATGCTCTGGAAACACCTGCCCAGGAGTATTATCACCCACTATTTTCTGTGCTTTCCCATAATCATCTATCAAAAAAATACCCACCATCTATCAAAAAAATTCCCTCTTCCCAAGACTCAAGCTTATGTCGGGTTAACATAAAACTAGCAAGAACAGATGGTAGAGGTAAATATGAGAATAATACAACTAATCATCTAAATTTCTATTGTTTTATGTAATTATGACTTCCTTTACTAATATTTGAGAATAATGCACAATAAAAATAAATATTTGATCACACACATGAAAGAATTTTCTTTCATGTTTAATATTTATTAACATCATTTTAGTAGAAAATATAAATTTTCATCTTCTCAAATGTATGTCTAATGGAAATTTAGAATTTTTATGAAATAAAGTGTTTCTAATAAATAATATATTTACTTACAAATGTAGTTATATTTCTACAGTATTTTTCCAAAAATTTAAACACTAATAACCATGTTATTGCCTTTGAACTATAAGCAATTATGTAATGTGGATTAGTCAAAAATAGTCTTGTCCAGGGAAGTATTCTTAAATTTCTCATACCAACTGCTCAGCCCAGTAAGTATATTCATATAAGATAAATTATGCTGAATAAGCCTAATGAATGTATAAATTGAGAAGTATGTATGTGTTTGTTTAACTGTGTATAAACAATTAAATTAGAAGAAAAATAAAAGCTTGAAATTGAGAGAGAAAAGTACATATATGAAAAAATATATAGAGAAAAGGTAAGGTAATAAAATTTTATTTTAATTTCAGAAAGTAAAAAACAAATTGGAATTATTTTATTGATTCTTTAGTTAATGAATTCATTAATTAATAATTAACAAATTAGTAATAGTTAATGATTAATTAAATAAATAATTAAATAATGATCAATTGATAAATACTAATAGTTAATTAATGAATTTTGAATAGTTAATTCATTCATTAATTCTGGGGGCAGACATACATTTGTTGTTTTTGTTTTGTTTTTCAAGACAGGGTTTCTCTGTGCTTTTGAAGCCTGTCCTGAACTAGCTCTTGTAGACCAGGCTGGCTTCAAACTTAGAGATCTGCTTGCCTCTGTCTCCTGACTGCTGGAATTAAAGGTGTGTGCCACCACTTCCTGGTTGAGACACTCAATTTTAAAATACATTCTATATCTTTGTTCCTGTTCTTTCAAAATCCCCTTAAAATGTTCATCAGATCCAACATGGTTGCTCTTTCAATGATTTTAAAGGCAATTTGTTGATTCTGGAATAATTACATCATCTTTTCCACTTTGAATTTTTCTTTTCTTCTTTGTTTTTATTTTGAGTTTCCCTGACTAAAATACCAGTCCTGTACACTTCTCATGTTTTCTTTTCTTTTTTTCTTATTCTATTTTCTTTTCTTTCTTTATTTCTTGTTCCTACACAGCCTGATACTTACTTTTCTTTGGTGGGCTTTATAGCTTTTGATATCTTTACATTTTGCAACTTTGATCCTTTTCTTCTGTTTATATCTAATTCTTATCTCCAGCAAAGAATCAAGTATAGGCCCTTTTACTACTTTTCTCAATTATTTTGTTCCTCTTATATTGAAGTGTTACACCTCAGACTTAGCCTTTTAATTTATACTGCTAGGGTGTACTTTCTTCTTGCCTGTTTCTTTTGTACATATTTTCATTAAGAGGGAACCACAGCAAGACTTTTTACCTCCAGCTACAATTCTACAGCAAACTCATTAAGAGGAGTGTCAGAAGTTAACAGAATCAGACCAAACCCACCCCATTATTAACTCAATGCTCAAATTAAATCTAAAATCATGAAATCCTATAAAATTGCTCAATTTTATGAGCTAAGCAAAGCTCTACCATAAAGCATATTTTATAGTATTTAAAGGAAGAATCCAAAGAAGCCTAGTGCATTGAAACTTTTTGGATTGCAGGTGATCCTAATAAGGATCCTTTGTAACAGGGGATATGTAGTTTCGAGTGACCATCACTCCACTTGTAGAAAGGTGAGGCTTCTACTGCTGGGACTGGGTTGTATTTAATTGAGTTGTTGGCCAAGGGGGTTCACGTGGAAACATCCCCAAAATCAAGGGCATTTCCTAAGGCAATTAATTGATCACTGAAAACAGACAATAGCCTCCATTTCCGAGGACAAAACCCATACATCACGTTGAATGTGGAGAAGTTGACCTGGTACCTACAAGGAGCTCTCTCCCCTATGTTCTCCACTCTTTGCTGAAAAGAAATATGCTATGGCAACGGTAGCTTAAAACTTTTGAGAGTAGCCAACCAATAAAAAGGAACCCATACTCAACACTGCTTCAGTAACTGATAACCAGACAATAAATATCTTAGAGACATAGAGAGAAATCAAACAATACATGTCAAAAAAATCAATAAAGTGATTCATAGTGGTATTGTGCTATACTCACAGATCAGTGTCATATCGAACCACAACAGATATGCCTTCTCCTACAGTAGATGAAAAAAAAAATGTAGAGACCAGTAGCTTGACTTTATGTGGAGGGAAGAGTATAAATTGAAGATCTCCATCAGATCCCTTCCTCAGAGTTCAGGGGATTGTGAAGAAGAGGAGGGAGAGTCTACTTGCCAAGTGGAATGGAAGACACAAGGAAAACAAGACACTGTGAATCAAATAAGCAAGGGGAGCTCTTCGACTAATAGTCAATCACAGGGTCTATATGGGTTGGCTCCAGGTCCATTGCATATATACTTGCATGTGCTAATTATGATATAGATTTAGCTTAGTATTTTTATGGGACTTCTGACTGTGGGAGTTAGTGCATCTCTGAATCTTGTGTCTGTGCTTGGGACTCTTTTACTCATGTTGAGTTGCTGTGCTAAACTTTGCGATGATAGTTTTCACTTCATCTTATTATGTTTTATTTTCTTAGATTTTGCTGTTATCTCTTAGAAGCCCATTATATTCCGAAGAGAGAAAGAAAGGGAATGGATTTAGAGGAGAGGGGCCATGTGGTAGAACTGTGAAGAGTACAGGGATAGGAAGCTATAATCAAGACATATTGTATGAGAAGGGAATCTAGTTTCAATTTTCTAAGAAAAGGAAACCGGTAAATATGGGATTTTCTCATTATGCAACAGTCAATGAAAAATGCTCATTTCATAATATAAGGAGCAAAGTAATGAGTGTGAAGCAATGTGTCAATATAAATTCATTACTAATTGAAATGTTACTATGATTAGGCTATTGAATATTAAATTTAAATATATAGCAGGCTGCACCAAAACATTGGGTATTTTATATTGCATTATAAATTGTATTTTGTATAAAATATTTTTGAACATAGATACATCAGTGGCCTACAAGAAATTACATTTTTTACAATATTAACTATATTAATATATATTGAATTCCTCATGTGTTGTGGAAAGTTTAGAAGGAAGGAAGTAAAGATGAATATCATTTTCGACTTCAGTGCTGTAAAAAAAATAAAACAAATTGCATATAATTAAGAGAGATCAACAAATCTTAATCTTATGTTTATATGGAGATAAATATTTCAGGTGCTGTCCTTTATAACTTGAGGTTTACTTTCACCATGAGTTCAAATCAACCTCATTTTAGTCATTTCCCATCAATGGTGCCTCTTTCATTTCTCTTTACTTACGTTAAAACCATCATTGCTACTGTAGTTATGTCTTCTGTTGTAAAATTGTCAAAATTTTATAAGGTGTCCTGAAAGTGGAAAAATTAAGCCTTAAACGGAGAAATAATGCAAATACTCTTTTAAAATAAATCAAATGAGCAATCATGACATTAGAAAATGTTAGAGTGAATGTATAATTACAAAGATTTATGCAGATAACAATGGATGCACTGAAAGAAAAATGCAGTCCCAAAGATTTCTTTTAGCTATCTTTCTGCTCATGTTGGTCATGAAATAAAAATCCTCCAGAATCCGTTTCTACAATCCATGTTTCCTACTCTCAGAAATGTATATTAGAATGGGGAATTTCTTGATTTTTTTTTTACTGTCAGCTATTGTACTAAGTTTCTTATATCCATTAATTCATTTAGCTGTAGGTCATAGAATACACATTCCTACAAGATGAGCAAGATTTTGCCTATTCTGTTTAATATATTACATCTTTGCATTTATTTAATTGAAATTATCATTTTGTGTAAATAAATGAGGGTTATCAGGAAAATTAAATGTTATGTTGTAACTAATTCATTTTGAAATAATTTAACAGTCATTGGTTTTTACACTAATTGCTTTACAGGATTAATGAATTTACATACTTATTTGAGACTCATTACTTGGCTGAGTGTAGGGGGAGAAAGCAGGCTAGTAACGAAGCTAGAGAACATTTGGCTGAAAGTATGTGGGAAGAAAAGCTTTTCTGCTGCCTCGGGTTTACTTTGTGTATAAGGCCTTCTCCCCTCCTTTTCTATTTTCCTGTCAACACTGAGAAAAATACAGATAAAATGAAATAAAGTCACCTGTAGAACATCTTTACTTTTGTAAATGTAAATTGTCAAAATTAATTAAGTAGAATATTTCCAGAATGCTGTTCCAGAACTAGTTCCAGAAAGAGAACAAATCACAGGTGTTGAAATGAAGACTATCAGATAATGAAGAACAGAGAAAGAACATTGATAGGGCAGATACAGAGAGAAAATGGGGAGTGCCTATTTGACAATATCCACCAAGTGAATACATAAGGTGTTTGATTCTTTATAGCACACAAAGTATTCTAAACCTTAGCCAAGTTAAAACATCAGGTTCCTGAACTTTTTCAACAAGACCACTGCTTTATTCCACTTCATCACTATGAAAATGTCTTTCTACTTTGTAAACATTTACAAGGATCAAGGCAAGGATGGACAAGATGAAGCATTTTGGCAGTAACAGAACAGGTATGGCCAAATAGGATTGCAATTTATCTTTATTTAATAATTAAAACTCAATAATGACAAAATAGCTATCCTGAATCTATAACTATCAGTTTTATTTTATTTTATTTTATTTTATTTTGGTTTTTCGAGACACAGTTTCTTTGTGGTTTTGGAGCCTCTTCTGGAACTATCTCTTGTAGTCCAGGCTGGTCTTAAACTCACAGAGATCCGCCTGCCTCTGCCTCCCGAATGCTGGGATTAAAGGCATGCACCACCACCGCCCGGCTAGTTTTATTTTTTATTAAACTAAATATTCTTGTTTTTATAAATCACATTTGTTGAATGAACTAAATTATTTCCGTCTCTTAGTAATAAGATAACATTTGTTTTACTTTTATAAAATTTGCTTTGTCATTTCAGCATATTTATATTATTTCAACAAGTGAGAAATAGATTATTATAAAAAGTCAGCTATTGTTATATTAACACTTTACTTTTATATTACATTCCATCTCTTAATATATATTACTGAAATTGCATACATATTACAAATAATATTTTCTTGAAGTTTATTAATGCCAAGGTAAAAATATTCCATGAAAGATTCTTTTTGTGTAAATGTTTTATCACACTTTTGGCAACATTAAAGTTTCTCACAAGTACTCTAATGATTTCACTAGCTACAATGGTAAAGTGCTCTCCTATGACTTTTAAGTTCAGAATAGTGCTTCACTGGAATTACCTGGGCATGTGGTTAGTTAATGACCTGGTTCATCTCTGCATACCACACACTAAAAGCTGTTATTAAACCAAAGTTATCCTGCCCTCCTTCAGTCTAAGTATGAGGTCATGAACTTATCCTACTTCTTAAGCTTTTATTATTCATTTTTCTTAGTTTTAAAAACACTGTACATTGTATTTCTTCGATTAAGAAAGTAATTTTTTTCATTAAAGAATATTACTTATAATAACTCTCACTTTCTGCAGGGAATGTGAAGAGCTAAAAGTAAGTTCTCAAACTCCAGTGCTGCTATATTTTTGTCTATTTTTTTTTTTTTTGATTTTTCGAGACAGGGTTTCTCCGTAGCTTTTTGGTTCCTGTCCTGGAACTAGCTCTTGTAGTCCAGGCTGGCCTCGAACTCACAGAGATCTGCCTGCCTCTGCCTCCCGAGTGCTGGGATTAAAGGCGTGCACCACCACTGCCCGGCTGTCTAAATTTTTTTTTTTTTACATTTTAGCAGAGGTAGCAAGCTGCAGAACTAATTTATATCAACTCCTCTCTTTACAAAATGCAGATGCACTAGGATATGAACATGTCCACTTAAAGAGGCATTGTGCAGAACTATGCTTCCTGGACAGTAGGAAACTGGAATTATAACAGTCGCTCAAGTATAGTAATTAAAAGAACTGCTTATCATTTGTCCACTTTGAAAACAAAACAAATGCCAACCAAAACCCCTCTATAGAAAGGTGTTCATTAGATAGAAATCTTTGAAATCCTTAGTGAAATACTTGGAACAAGTGAGAAGGAAACACAGAAAATGCAACAAACCCGCTAAGGAGTTTCTTGGGAAGGGTGTACAGGCCTGGTTGCAGGTTGCAGCGCACAATGCCTGTCTGTGTTCTATGAGCTACAATACTGTTCCCGAGCTTCGACAAGGGGCTGGAGGTTGAAACACACAAAGACACATAGGCAGAGAAACAGAGACTCGGACCTCTAGTCACTGGTAAGAAGCCCTTTATTCAATAGCACCACGGAGGCTTATATACCCAACAGTCAGGTGGGCCAAGAGGTGAAAACCTTTTCCTCTGTTCCTCAAGTCCAAGGCAACACGTGCTCCTGAAGCAGATCTGGAAACAATTTTGACACAGCTTTTAATAACTCAAATCAGAAGGAAAGTAAAGATCTCTAGCAGGGAAGAGCAGCTGGAGGCCAGGACTCCAAATAGTCCCAACACTTGGTGAAGTCAGTGTGAGAAAAAGAGCTTGAAGACGGCAGATCCAGCTTTTAAGGGCTTCCTAGCTCATGCGCACATGGGGATGATGTGGTTACGTCATTTGCAGATGATGGAGCTCACACATGCAAGGGCCCACACAGTTGTGTCAGAGGTAGGTGATGCAACCATGCCACACGTGGGTCATGCAGGGTCCTTTAAGATTTTCCAGGGCCATTAGGCACTTCGGCCTGAGGGCTTGTCTGGATGTGTATGGCCCAAGAACCCAAAAGTATCAGCCACACTGTGTGGCTGAAACATTACATTCTACATTTTGTTTCTTATAAAATTTGGGCAAGTTTGGGGTCTTTAATAGATGGAAATTGGGGAAAAATTTGGGGAGTTTGGGGTCTTTAATGGTGGGAATAGGGTGTCATAAGTAAGGTCTCTTTTGACTGCTTCCTGTTGATTTTGTGGGCATGTACTGATTTTGTGGGCATCAAAGAGTTGAGATGCTTGACCACGTCCTGGGGTAGCTGACTACTTTTGTGTGTGTGTGTGTGTGTTTCTGGGCTCTGTGAAACTGGCTGACTGACAGCTTGAACTAACCAAGAATCTGGAAATGCAGAAATTTTTTTTCTGGAAAAAAATTTAGATCCTGGTGCTTAAGGGAGGAGAGTCCCAAGATGGAAGATAGAGGGTTTTTTGTGGGGTGGAGGAGGAAATTTCTCAGGGGTTCCCAAGACCAGGAATGATAAGTACTACTGCTGAGTAGTACTCTAATATGTATATATTCCATACTTTCTTCATCCATTCTTCCGTTGATGGGCATCTAGGTTGTTTCCAGGTCCTGGCTATTACAAACAATGCTGCTATGGACATAGTTGAACATATATTTTTGTTGTATGATAGGGCATCTCTTGGGTATATTCCCAAGAGTGGTATTGCTGGGTTGAGGAGTAGGTTGATCCCAAATTTCCTGAGAAACCGCCACACTACTTTTCAAAGTGGTTGCACAAGTTTGCATTTCCACCGGCAATGGATGAGTGTACCCGTTTCTCCACAACCTCTCCAGCAAAGGCTATCAATGGTGTTTTTTATTTTAGCCATTCTGACAGGTGTAAGGTGGTATCTTAAAAGTGGGTCCTTTTCTTTTCAAATTGGTTCTCCAATTATCTGCACATAAAACCTAAGAGGGCTTGAAAATTCTAGACAAAACAAAAAAAAGTTTAATATAGCTTTTTGCTGTTTACTGGCAGCCCACAGTTCCTTTAAGAGAGGTTTTCCTGACTCAGCCATAGCAAAAGAAATTACGTCTCACAGTTATAAAATGCCAGCTATCTAGGCTGTACTGCCAGCATGACCTCTGGCTCTGGAGACAGAGCATTTGGATGGGGTTTGTGAGCAAAGAGCTATGGCTTGTTTGGTGGCAAAGTGAACTAGCTGAGTGGGGTGGTATACCCAGCTCAGAAGCACAAATGGCTCCTCCATGCTAGGTTGGGCAGAACAAACACTGATTTACTATATTTAACTTAGTAATGTAGTAGTTTAGATTCTTAAGTGCTTGGCATTTTAAAAACGCAAAGCAAAAGAGCTCCTGGACAGTAAAGAATTACAGATAAGGTAATTAGGACAAATTCAAACATAAAAGAACTCTAAATGGGTCACAGTGTTGGATAAATGTACATAATCTTGGGAAAAAGAGGAAAAATAATATAGAGAGTTAGAAAAGAAATAAATCATTTCTAAAAAAAAAAGTCTTTAAAGAGACAGAGTACAGACAGTCATAGAGTAAAAGGAGTAAAAAAAAGACATGTAAAGATGGAGAATACATAGAGAGACTGGATTATGCACATTATTGTGTTTTCTTTTAATTTCATTGTATGGGCTGCTAAGCTAAACCAGCATATATGTTCTATAGGTACCAACTTAAGAATTTGGGCCTAAGGATATATTGCTTGGGAAAAGAAGTTCTTTTGTTTTCCCAGAAAAATAAGAATTTGTGGATTGCTTCTAGACCAATATTGTTTGATATACCACACTTCCCTGAAAAGTTGCCATGAACACCCTCAAAAATTACTTTGCCCAACTGGTGACTGAGATGAACATAGCACACAGGATATACCATAAAAGACTTGATTAAGAACATCCCCAAACAGAAGGAAGTAGTATGGGCAGAACTATGCCCACATTCCAAAATATTGTTTATAATGTTCTTTCAAATTTAAAGGGGGATATACTATAGAGATTTGTATGGGTATAGATCTTGGTTTATTGATGCAAATTTAAGGTCAATTTTGTTACATGTATATGTATTTCTGATCTTGATTAAGGTTGTGTTTCTGTAGTTCATTTAAAAATGTAATGTATATTTAAGAAATATAGGTTAATAATCATTCTATATTAGTCAAGCCTGTAGTCATGTCAATTAGGTTTTCCAAATATAGAGAGATATATTTCAGTTAGATATTCTTCAAATTTTTCAGAGACCTTCAGAATATGGCATTTAAATATTTTAAGAATGTAGGACTTTTCATAACAGTGAGACACGTCTGTTCCTGGCAACACCAGTTACTTCAAGAGGAAGATGGGCATCCTTATAGTAGGTCAGCCATATGGGCAAGAAACTACTCTTGCCTGGACTGCTTCACTGGATGTGCAGAACCCACAGAGAAATGACTGCTGAACTAGGCTAAAGGTTAGATGATCCTTCAGGGTTCCTGCTTCATGAAAGAGACTGCTAGACATTCCACAAGATACATAGAAAAGTAACTGGCAATCTGCCAATACAGGCAGATCTGTCTTTGAAATTTCCTGCTTCGAAGAAAAGTCTGCTGGATACTATGGGCCTGTAGGCTGAAGATGGATGCCCAATGGTACAGAAGAACATTGGGTAACAGTCCAAGGAGCAAGATGTCTTTGTCATTTCTAGAGCTTTGGAACTTATTTACAATGCACTTCCTGTTTACCTAGGTAATATTATATCCTTCTGGAGTCTTTGATAGAATTGAAGAATAGATAGATAGTTATAGTTTTCCTTAGTTATGATAAAAGATAAAGTAGATAGAAATATATTACAACTGTAATTCTTGCTTGATACCTGTTTTATTATAAGCAATTTTATGTTAATGTTAAAACCTTCATTTTGTTTAAACATAAAAGAGGAAATGATGTGGGAGGTCCTTCTGTCTTGTTTAATGAATAAAGAAAATGCCTTGGCCTGTTGATAGGGCAGATCTTAGCTAGGGAGGGAAGACAAAACTGAATCCTGGGAGAAAAAGGGCAGAGTCAGGGATACATTATGGAACCACTGCCAGAGTCAGACATGCTAAATCATTGCTGGTATGCCACTGCCACATGGTGATATACATATTAATAGAAATGAGATAAACTACGATGTAAGTGTTAGCCAATAAGAAGTTAGAACTAATGGAGCAATCAGTGTTTTAATTAGTACAACTTCTGTGTGGTTATTTGGGGCTAAGCTAGCTGGATGACCAGGACAAACAAGTGGGCACTCTTCCTTCCAGAAGCTGATAAAGCAAATAGGAGAAAGAGGGAGAGGGAGAGTATATGGGGTTTTGGCACAGAAGAGTTGAGTACAGTGATGAAACTTTTTATTTTTTCTGGAACTGGAGAAAAAGTCCTTGGTGTTCTCTGTTTGGGTTACTGTATATGAGAGAGTATCTAGAGCTCAAAGAGTACAAGGTTTAAGGTAAGACAGGTGAATCCAATGAGAGAGTCCCTCAATTTAGGCAGCTGTGGAAGTTATAAGTTACTTTAAAGAGGACCTGCCATTTATGGGAAAGGTGTCAGGGGCATTGGTCTGGGGGAGAGAATAGTATCTGATCTCCTATTTTAATTGGTGGTGATTAGTGGTATGGGCAGGGAGTGCCTATGCCTCCACCACCCCAGTATCTGGCACTATGGCATAGCCTGCTCTATGGGTTGCTTCACATATAAAGGAGCTGCCATCTGTTTACCAGGTGTAAGTGGCCTGGGACAGTTTGCCTTCCTGTATATGTGAGGGGTGGAGCAGTAGATCCGCTAAGGTTTCTATTCAGGAATGAAATGGTGAATAATTAATGTTAGGTTGAGGTAGGAGATCTGAGATATTGAGGGGTGGACAGGATTGGAAAATGAGTGTGGCATCTTCTACTAGTGCCACCTGGAATTAAAGAAGTGGGAAAGGAGTAAGAATGCATTTGTTAGATAAGAGATGGGACATACTGGGTGGGAGAAGACAGTGGTAGGTGACCCATAGGTTCACTTCTTTGACTCACAAATGAGAAGCTCAGCAGCTGCTAAAGCATGTATGCAGGGTACTCAGCCCTGAGTGGTGAGGTCCAGCTTCTTTATGCTACAGGTGCAAAGGAAGGTCCCAGCTGATGTCCTAAGACCCCAAGGGCATATCCCTCCTTCTCTGTTACATTGAGAAAGAAAGGACAAATTAAATCTGGGAGATCAAGAGCTGGACCTTGGATAAGAACCTGCTGGAATGGAGAAGGGGCTCATGCTGAGAGCTGCCTCATATAAGAGGCAGGCAAGAAGAGAAACAGAAGGGATCCAGGAATGCAGGAAGTCAGCTCCTCTTAGGAATGATAAAACCTCTTTTTTTTTTTTTTTTTTTTTTTTTTTTTTGTAAAAGGAAATGCAAGGGACTGAATTAGCTTTTTTCTGTCTAGGGTAATAGCTTTTTGGTTTGGGGTAAGAGTTAATCCCAAGTAAATGACTTGAGAGGTAGAAAGTTGGATCTTAGAAGGTGAGATTCTATAGTCCTTTTTAGACTGGAAATTTAAAAGAGTGGATGTATCAATTTTTCTAATCTGTAAAGAAGGACTGTAAAGTAAAATATGATTTGCATACTGTATGAGTTTAGACTTAGGGAGAGACATCAAGAATAGATCAGAAGCTAAAGCCTGACCAAATAAGTGTGGGCTGCCCTGGAATCCCTGGCGAAGGATGTTCCAGGTGAGCTGTGTGGAGAGGTGAGTATCAGTGGCAATCTAGGTTAAGGCAAAGATATTTTGAGATAGAGACCTGAGATTAATAGAGAAAAAGAGCATCCTTGAGATCAAGAGCTGAGAAACTGGAGGTCCTTGGGGGGATAGTGGAAAGAAGTGTGTAAGGGTTAGGCACTACAGGATAAAGATGGACTATTTCAGAGTTAATGAGCCAGAGGTCTTAAACCAGGTGATAGATTCTGTTAGGTGTTTTAACAGCAAGCATAGGGTTGTTAAAGGAAGAAGACGTGGCCATAAGTAGCTTTTTCCTTAGAAGTTCAGAGATAATAGGCTTAAGTCTCCTAAGGCTCTGGAGAGAGAGGGGGAACTGAGCTTGGGTAATGTACTTAGTAGGATTTTAATTGAATAACAATGAGGGAATGGTGTTTAGAAACAGAGGGGTTTTGGGTGTCCCAGACATGGGGTGGGGGCACCTGAGAGGCTGGTGCCTCTATGGCAGGCGAGAATCTGAGGGTAAAAAAAAAAAAAAATTAGCTCAAGTACATAACCATGGAATATTCTTTTAGTGTTAGGGGAAATGGTGAAATAAGGGGGTGTGGAGAAGAAGAAAAATAAGAGAAAGAATAAGGAGAAGAAAGAAGGAGAGGAAGGGGAAGAAGTGGAATAAGAAGTAGTGAGGAGAAGAATAAAGAGAAGCGTAAGGGGTGATCTCCATGACGTTTCTAAATATTTCTAGACATAGTTGGAAAATTCCATAGGCAAGGACAATAATAATATGCATATCAAAATAACAAAAAGTGCAGGTAGAATCTGACAAATCAGTACTCCAGAACAAGTGAGCTGACCCAGGAAAGAGCCAGCATTCAAGGGGCAATATGTTACCAAACATCCCAGAATCCTGGATTCACCCATTCTTCTCATCTAATGTCTTTTGTGATAACCAGCTATGGGGACACACAGAATTGCTTGTAGTATTTTTGTTGCCATGTTTACCTAAGATTTGAAATGATATACAACTAAAGAAGTTTGAATCAGAATCATGTATGAGAAAAAAAGATCACACTAAAATTGTTTTTCTTTTTCTTATATTGTCTCATTTATATTATATAACAACCATAGTTTTTTTTTCCTCCTCTCTTCTGGTTCCCTCTTCCCACCTCCCTTCTACCTCGAGCCACCCATGTCTCCTCCATTTAGAAAGGGCCAGGCCTCTAATGGGAGTCAACAAAGCATAGCAAATCAAATTGAGGTAGGAGCACATTCCTCCCCCCCTTGCAGCAAGGCTGTACAAGTAATCCTAGCATTGGGAATAGGTTCCAAAAAGCCAGCTCATGTGCCAAGGACAGGTCCTGATACCACTGCTAGAGGTCCCATAAACAGAACAAGCTACACAACTATTACACATATTCAGGGGAACTAGGTTGGTCCCATGCTGGTTCCCTAGCTGTTGGTTCGGGGATCATGAGCTCCCACTAAAATAACTTTTAATTACTAATACTATGAAAACCCTTTTTGTTTTCTTTTGTTTTGTTTTTGAGACAGACTTTCTCTGTAGCTTTGGAACCTGTTTTGGAAATAGCAATTATAGTCCAGGCTAGCCTTGAACTCAGAGAGATCCTTCTGCCTCTACCTTTCAAGGGCTAAGATTAAAGGAATGTGCTAATACTATCTGACTAAGAAAACTCTTTTAAGCCCTATTTTCAGCAAATATTTCCCCAGTTTATTCTCCAGTCAAAAACCTAATTTTGATTAATTGTTAAACATATTATGGAAACATATAAATATATCCTATGTCTCTACTTGCATCTAAATTTATCTCACATCTACTGGGACGTGGTGAAGCTTGCCTATAATCTCAGCACTTAGGAGGCAGGGGTGTACAGATCTTTTTGAGCTCAAGGCCAGTCTGGTCTACAAAGCATGTTGTAGGACAGTCAGAGCTAAACAGTGGTACCCTGTCTCAAAAAACAAACAAACAAAATTTAGCTCCATACCCAATGAGCTGATAACTTATATTTTTTATATTTACAAGTTAATACTTATAAATAAATCTAAATTACTGATTCCTTAGCTGGACGTATTAATCATTGTGATGTACCTCTATCTTTCCTTACTAGGTTGCATTTATTCTTAACCATATAGCCTGCAACTCAACAGAAAACAAATTGAACACTGCTTTTAAGAGGAGGTATAGACTAAACCAGTATTATTCATGTGTGTGTGTGTGTGTGTGTGTGTGTGTGTGTAACAATATTAGAGCAAAATGGTTTGTGAATTTTATATAAAGCCATTGCAGGGAGGTCATAAGTGAGTTTGGAGAGAAGAGAAGGGGGAAATGTACTTATGGTCCTAAAATATTAAAATAATGTGAAAATAGGGGCTTTTTGTACCGACTCAGTAGGCTATGGAAAACCACCTGTGGAATAATGCACCATCTGGTTCTTCACATAAGGGTCTTTGCACTCTTTGAACTGAATGATCCAGCAGTCATGCAGTGTCCAGATACGGGAAAAGCAGGTCAATTGCGAAGGGTTGAGAACGTGTGAGATGAGGAACGCAGCCTGTCTTTAATGAGTGAACAAAGCAACTGAGGTTGTAGCATCTTGGCACTCATTTCCTCTCTTCATGCTGGTACCTGACATTTAAATGTCCCCCGCTGGGTTGGGTGATTTTATACTATGACACATTTTTTCTTCTGTTACATACTTGTAGTTTGTGTACTTGTAAAGAAGCGAACAATTTCATCCACCATTCTTTCTTAGATGGCATATTTTTCATCCCGTATTACCTTTGAAAATACACACAACTATTCAAAAAGAAACTACATTTTATAAGGAAAGGAAAATGTTGTATTCTGCATATAAAGAGACAGATTTAAACTCTTATTTTTGAATAGATTCACTCTCTATTTTGGGTCCAAATTAATTTTCAATCTCTATGCAGAGATTTATGTATGCTTATACTTATATAATGTATAGACAACATGGTCGATATATAGATTTGTATGGATATAGAAATTTTGAAATGATAAAATATGAATTCACAAACATAAGTGTAAATAATGACATTAATATTTTATTAATAGCTATCAAATGATGTAAGTTCACACAGAAAGAACATGGAAATAAGTATGTGTATTGCAGGTATGTATATAAACTAAGTATAGCTTTAACAATGCATAATTTGTTTATTCACATTTTCAAAATCTTATACAAATTCTTCACTAATAAATATGGCCAATTCACAGCAGTGTTACTGTTTCTCTTCTTATATATAATGGTGTATTAATGCATGCAACATTGTATTATACCCTATAATTCAAATTTATACTATGTATTATTATATTATACCAATGATATGAATATATTATACAGTAACATTAAGAAAGAATGCAGTTAATAAGAGAATATGTTTTCTGATTTTCCAGAAAGCCTTATGCAAAACTGCAATCTACTCTTCAAACCTTTAATTCTTTCCCCCTATATTGACACAAATATAATTTAAAGTGTCATTATATGCTTTTTCTGTGTCTGTTTACATACATATAGAGTTAGTTATTGGGCTAATAAAATGAATTCACTTACTTAGAAGCAAAGCAACTGTTCAGATATGGAAAAAAAAACAACTAATTTTAAAATTGAGTGAGCTTTAAACCAGTTAGTATCAATGTAGTAAGCCTGCTAATGGGATTTCTCAGGCATGTGATACCACAGCTCTTAATACAGCCATCAGATTTTATCTACCACTTATAGCTTCTTGAGATAAATGGCATCCCTCCTCCTGTGAGAGGGCTCTATAGTATCATTTGCTTTGTGCAGCTCATTTGAATTGCTTTTGGTAGTTGGAATGACAATTTGTCCTAATTTATTTGTGTTATCTAAAGAAAAAGTAAATTTCTAGTTTATAAGTCTCAGATGGGTAGAAAGCAGAGTTTTGTCTGTGTTTTATCTATCCTTTAAGATGAATTCCAAAATATATATAAGAAAAAGATAGACT
The DNA here is from genome assembly GCF_014885135.2 of Alexandromys fortis. Lineage (NCBI taxonomy): Eukaryota > Metazoa > Chordata > Mammalia > Rodentia > Cricetidae > Alexandromys > Alexandromys fortis. The sequence goes on from NW_026068018.1 coordinate 3,503,679, forward strand.
TTAAATTAATTTAAAATTACGAGAGTGATGGAAAAATTCTTTAATCTCATTACTTGAAATAAAAACACAAACATATTTCTGTAAGTTTGGTTACATACTAGTCGATATAGGGAGTTTCAGGACAGCCAGGGCTGCAGCGTGACCATGGATCAAATAAATTAATGAATAGATAAAATGAATAAATATATTTTTAAATACATATTTTGTGAAAGAGATACTCTAATAAAAAAGTTGGCTAAAATTCTTTTTTTATTGGAATGAGAGAATATCTATCTAAAATATTAATGGTATTTTGAAATTACATTTTATAGTATTATTAAACTTTTTATACCTTACTAGCCTAGCATTTTTGAAGCTAGACTTTACATATGAAGAGACAATAGTAGAGGTCAAAACTATTCATCCAAATATTTATCTGTGCTTCATTTCCTAGAAATATAGAAGAAATGCAACAATTTCTCTCATTAAAGCAGGCATGCTTACATTACTTTCTTTACTCAAAAAAATATAAGGAGGAATTTACTTGAACTGTTTCTTGAATTACCTTATTTCTTTGACAAGTTTTAATAGAACAGTTGGTTGAGGCTTGTCTGAATGTTGAACCTAGTTAAGGAATATGGAGATCACAATACAGGCTCACTCCACACAGTTTGGGATAAGAAGAAAGTGATCATTTGCTATTTCAAGCTGTTGAGGAACTGAGATTTATTTTATAAGTAATGTACCTAATTCTAACTCATAAAAGATCATGGACCTTCCCTGCATATATAACAATTTATTAGATTATAAAGGAGCTTATGCCAGTCATTTGGCTATAATCCAGTTTTCCTGTTACTAATTATCATAAGTGTTATCTCAAGGTGATACTGTGGTAAGGTGGTTCTTATTTTGAAAGACATGTGTGTGTGTGTGTGTGTGTGTGTGTGTGTGTGTGTATAGTTTGCTCATATTCTTTTTAAAGCTCATAATGATAGGATGTCTCCTTCAGCTCTGAAAAAATAACACATTTATAGTATAATTATTTTCTATTGTTCAGATATACATACACACACTTCACAGTTCTCAAAGATGGGAAGATAATATAAAATATTCAGATAACTAGCACATATTTGGAAGTGTTTATAAATTCTTTGGGAAATATCCAGTAGAGTATTATATACTGAAAAAGCGGTAAATTATTTCTCTTAAATATATCTGAATACCAACCAGATCATTAGATTAAAAATAAATTTAATGAACATACAATGTGAAATAGCATTGGTACCTGGAGAAGGCCATTTTTTAAAGGTGCAAAACTCTGTGAGAAAAGAACACAAAAATGTATTCGTAGTTGCTGTTCCAAATAAGCTAACTAACAGATTATGAAGTTTTTTTCAATAGCTATTTCTATAGCTTAAGAAAGAAGAATTATGTACATATGTATTTTAACAAGATATTATGACATTTTTATTAATAAGTACACTAGAAAAAATAATAAGAAGAAAAAAATGTTGAAAGAGATAATCTATATTTGTGATACTTATTTTCAAATTGTCAGTATTCTTTGCTGGAAACCACATGGACTTTATATACTGCCTTTAAATTTCTTATGGCAGTGAAAAGTTAGGAATAAATGTGTAAGTTTATAAATAAAAGCAACAGAAATTAATTATCAAATGTCCGTTTCTATTACACTTAAATGTATAGATAGGCACAATGCCAGTAAGTGTAAGGAGACAATGAAGACCTTGAAAATAGTTGACATACTTTTTTGTTGTTCAAGACATTGTTTCTCTAAGTAGCCTCGGCTGTACTGGAACTGGCTCTGTACAACAGATTGGCCTTGAATTCAAAGACATTCACCTGCCTCTGCCTCCTGAGTGCTGAGATTAAAGGCATGTGCCACGCTGCCTAGCTTGAATCTGCATCATTACTAATCATAGTTTCAAAATTACTCAAAATTTCTTGCAAAATGAGAGAAATAGATCAAATCATAATGTCCTACAGATGGATATACAATTTTGTCAGCACTGTTTGTTAAAAAACATTGTTGGTTTGATTTCTTCCTAGTACATAATTTTGTGACTTTTGTCAAAAATTAGTTGTATTGGCTATATGGATTTATTTCATGGATTTCAATTGTTTTCTTTTGTTCCATATGTTGATTTTTGTGGTAGTACAATGGTCTCTTTACTATCATGGCTCTCTTCTATATCAAGTATGAGGATAACTTCAATATTCTTCTTTCTGCTTTGGATCATGTTAGCTATTTGTGGTCTTTTGTGTTTTCACAAAAATTTAAGGATTGTTTTTCCTATTCCAATGGAGAAGGTAACTGGAATCTTTTAAAGGATTATATTGAATTCCTAATTTAAAAAAATCCTATTTTATCCATTGCAGACTTTTTTGATATATTTATATTATTTAATGAAAATAAATGTTTTTCTTGCATGTGTGTATGTGCACCACATGTGTCCAGTGCTTGAGTGTGTCAGAAGATAACTCATATCTGATTCAATAGAACTAAAATTACAAATGATAGTGAACCACCAAATGTGTACTGGGTACCAAGCCCAGGTATTGTCCAAGAGAAACGAGTGTTCTTGCTGAACTAACACATCTTTTTAGTTGTTTTGTTTGATTTGAAAAATGATTTCGTTGCTGACAATGTTATACTTGTATAGAGTGTGCTGTACTGTAGTCAGGGGTGACTACAAACTCTCATCCCATTTTCATCTCCACTGAGCCTATTTTTCCAAGACAACACATACACTCACATCTCTCTGTATTTTACTTTTAGGCTCCAGAATAGAAGTCAGAGGGGCTATGTGTGCTTTGTTGGAAATCTACCATATTGATATTTGGTGCCACATAGCAACTCTCTTTGTCCTTGAGCTCTCAAACTCTTTTTTACAAATGTTCTCTGGGAATTGGAAGGCTGAGAGATGTCTAATTTGTGATGAAACATTTGTTTCCTTTTGTATCTAATAATATTTACATTAAATGTGAGTTTGTTCTTTTACCTCATTCTCCTTTGGTCTCCTAAATTTCCCACTCCCAACTTTCCCACTTGTAACCACTACATACTTGATTCATTGTTTTAATATTAAAAGTGTAAGCAGTAGAGCAAGCAACAGTGAAAAATTTCTAGCTAGACACAGCTACAGGTAGAAAAGGGTGTGTATTTGGCAGCATTTGCAGTTACAGCATTGTGCAAAGTAAAAAAAAAAAAAGAGTTGCTTCTAATGGTTAATGTTTACCTTTGGTGAAATCTAAGTTCTCAAAATCAACTCATCAGCCAAGGCTGAATCAATTTCTTTTTCATTCTATACTACTCTATCTCCCAAGGGGAATATTCCATGCTTTCTCTTATAATCCTGTAAACTATATAACTTAAAAACTTACTCTTAATAGTTGGCATTACTTATCTCTTGTTCTCCTGTCCCTTTCTTCTCTGCTTCCTACAGTGTTAGCTGATACATTATTGGCACAGTTATAGAAAGGAGGGCATTGTGGGTTTCTATGATTCTGCTTCACTCCCTATTCTTAGACTGTGCTCATTAACTCTTGATATTATCTACGATTCTCCTAAATCTTAACATTTTAATCATTCTACTCCAAAACAGTTACATGGATTTGTAATGGCACGAACTACTGTGACTTTTTCAGACTACTCACAAATTGTGATGGAAAGACAAGTCCTGAATTCATAGTAACACTTGAAACATCAAAGACTTTAGGAGCTGAATAAGGGTCACTATATATTTTTAACAACATTGTTTCTGGGCTCATGGAGAGAAGAGTCAGCAAAGGGATCCTTTCCCTTTGTAAAGTCATTCCACCCATAGCTCTAGAAAAGTGAAACTAGAGGTAGCCAACCGTAATTTATATGAGGAAAGCAATAAAAACAGGTAGCAAGTCGCCTTTTGTGGTCATTTCCAGAATTATACAGCAAACTATCTTTCAGCCTTGCCAAAAATGGGTTAAATTTTCCATGGCTTTGCCACAAGGAGAACTTGTCATTTATGATCTTCTCAGGCCTTGTTCCCCAAATCAGTCACATGGCTGTTGGCATTCAACTGTGTCATCATACTCACAAACAATAGACAAACTGTATCTCTGTTCTTGTCTACATCCCTAGTTTATTCTTGAATAGCCTAGGTTTCTCTCTGAGATTCATAAAGTCAAATCTGTTTGATATTCAGTTTTAGAGAGAATGACTGATTTGTTGTTGATGTGGCTGAGGTGATCTTTACACAGTTGTGTGAAAACCAGAAACAGTGTAAGACATGAAGTGACAGGCTGGGATATGGTCTGCATCTTGAACCCAGGATGTGAGTGACTGGGTTGGACTCTCCTTGCCTCCTACCTCCCAAAAGTTTATACAGGATGTCAAAATCTAAGCTAGTGCTATTCCACACTGATCTTATAAAGAAATTGACTGGCTTAGCTCTTTACTTATTTTTGTTATGTTCAAATGCTTTTTTTTCTACAGTGTTGTAGATGAAACTCCTGCATCCATATAGGCAACAATATTCCACCACTGTGCTATGCCTTAACCCAATATTTAATTTCATGTAAACTAATAGAATGTTGTTTTGGCAGTCCACTACACTAACAGCTAAAGGAATTTCTTTTTATTAACATTCACATGCCTTTGTGAACCATAGGTGAAATCTGTTAGTAGTTATAATTTGCTGTATCATATCCAAATTAGAGTTCTTTCTAAACAAGTGCTGATGTTGCCAGATTGCCTGTAATCAAGGTTACTATATTTCAGCTTGATAGAATTCAAGGATCCCTAAAGAATTACTTTGTGGCAGGTGCCATATATATTGGTTATCTAGGAGCTTAGGGAGAATGTCTAGCAGATTCTGTAATATCTGGTCCTTGATACTCAGACCCACACATCTTAACAACCTTGGATATCATGCCCATGAGATACTGAATGTCAGGTGTGTTGGCGATATAAATTGCACACTACAAGACTGCAAATTGCTCAACCATTTTCTATGAGAAGTTACACAAAGATGTGTGTACTTGTAAGATATGAATACATCAACTCTGAAACCTTCATAAAAATAAATTCTTTACTTTCAATCCATTTTCAAAAATACACAAATGAACTCAAATAATTTAACAAACATAAAAATTTCAAAATTACTCAAAGCTTACAAAATATACATATAAGTTTATAGTCATAATGTATTCAGTTTGTTTGCAAGAGAAAGAAGGATGTGTCAATCTTTTTTTTTTTTTTTTGACAGATGAGTCTTTTAATAGAAAAAAAAATACACGTGCAACAGTAGCAACACACATTTCTTCTAATCCAGACAGCTCCGAGTTTCAGTTCTTCACCTTGGGAGGTGGCCTGTACACACCTACAACCACAGCGTAGTCCCGTTCTTAGGGCTCAAGTGTCAGCTGCTCCTGGGGCTTCATATTCTCCTGTTGCATCTTCTTCACTTCAGATGCAAACAACAGCTTCTGCCGAGGCTGTGGAGTCAATGCAGTTCGCCTTAATGGAAATCACAAAGTGTCCTCCATTCCTCAGGAAGGTGTGGGCATTCAGGGCCACAATCCGGGTTTGGTCTGGCTGTGCCACATCGGCAAAGATCACATCCACCATGGCGATAAGCATGCGGTATTTGTGTGGGTGTCGGGCATCTTCAATCACAGGAATAATGTTGGTCCTCTTCTTGGCCAAGTTGATGAGGTCCCGGCCAGAACGGTGGGAGAACTCAACTGCACAGACCAGACCATCCGGGCCAACGATGTCAGAGACATGAGAGACGGTGGTGCCTGAGGCTGCCCCAAGGTAGAGCACCTTGGCCCCTGGCTTGATGTGGATCTGGTCTACACCGCCCAGGATTGCTGCTGCCCGCTTGGAACGGAAGGGGTTCCAGGCTCGGTATTCAATTTTGTCAACTCCCTCTGAAATAGAGACTCTCTTCTCCCCATACACAGACTCTCAAGGGACCAGATTCTTTGTGACAAGGGCATCCTCCTTTCCGCGAGAGATAAAGACGCCTTCATGACGATGTGGTTCCACCATCACATTCTTCCCTGACTGGTTTCCTCTCTTGCCTCCCCGGCCACCACCTCGACCCCGGCCACCCCCAGACTGGAAGCCTCCACCTCGTCCACCTCCTCCTCCTCCACCTCCTCGTCCCCTGAAGCCTCCGCCTCCACCTCCACCTCGACCTCGGCCTCCACCAAAGCCTCCTCGACCTCCGCCAAAGACTCCTCGTCTGCCTCGTCCTCCTCTACCACCTCTGTCACCACCAAAGCCTCCTCTGCCACCAAAGCCACCCCCACGGGGGCTGAAACCTGGCTTCATCACTGCGTTCTGGTTGCGCGGCTCCAGAAATCAGCGGCGTCCCTCACTCCACGAGTCTCAGGCTTTTGCACGTGGAAAGGAGCGCATCAGGATGTGTCAATCTTAAATTCCGCAATTTAATCAAATTGCTTTGGCCATTCATATATGTAAAAAATGCACAGTTTTACTTTACTCTTGTCTTATTTCTTTACTTTGAAACACAATTTTCTACTCATAAAAAGATTCACTATACTAAATTGTATATCCCCTTTTCTTTAAAATATTTAAACATTTTTTCTTCTTTGAAATATACCTTTGTTTTTTGCCTGTGTTACCTTTACTTTTAGGCTTCTAAATATCCCTTGAATTATTAATCACGAGTAAGAAAGAAAAAAATACTTATAAAATTGAAGCACCTTGCTCAAGGCCATACAAGTAAGTAGCAAGCAATATTTTTTTATTTTTATATTAAGCCTCATGGGTGTTTTAATTCACATCATTACATGAATTGGATTGGTGTATGTTTTTTAATCTATGGATATAATTAAAGGCTAAAAATCTCTTCACTACTATGTCAAGGACAAGAAAGAGCTTATATAAAAATCAATGAATGGGTCTGAGAGCTAAAATTAACCCAATATTTCTTTTTGTTAATTAAGGTAATATATAGGACAATGAACTTGAACATTGAATGGCATTAATTCTTACTTACCTTCAGTGTTTGGGTGCTGATAGGACACTAGTGACTATTTTGCTGAGGTAATTATAACTGATACTGGGTTGCTTCTCACTGATTGATATGTGTTATCCTTGACAGTTAAAGAACATAAGGACAAAGACAATTATTGATTAGCTGTCACTTCATTCAAGTGTCCTATGAAAGAAGGAATTGTGTTATCTCTTTATCAAGTTGACGTGACTGAACCTATCCAAAAGTAACTAATACACTAAATAATCAGGTGATAATGGTGATATACATTGATCCATTAACAAAGCAGAGTAAAATTGAAGAAATCATTACAGTTTAGCAAGGAAACTAAAGAGGACAAATGATGACTCCATTATTAGCACTCAAGGTCCAAGGATGTCAAGGTAAATAAAGACATTTACACTTATCACATAACAGAGCAATTGACCAAAACAAGATATGTAGACTTCCTATTAGATTTAATGTTTGACAATAAGATGAACTTCATAATTGCAAATGGAAAATAAAGTATGAACACTAATTATACAGTTTGCTTTTTAAAAATGTAAATAATAATCACTTACATTTTGTCAAGGAATATTGAAATTGTCTTACCTTTTAAAATATAGAAGTCATTATAATTAAATATTTAAATACAATCATGTTTAGTGATGATATGTTAGATATATAGTTATGGTTTCTCTAATATAAAGAAAATATTTCTTGAAATTTGGCATTTAAAAACAAGAGTCTTCTGATTTTAGTCAGATTTATAAGGGTAATTTTAAAATAAGAAGATATCCATTGTCAGAATTCTTGTTAATTAAACTGTATGAGACTCATCAATTATTTCTGAACTCATGTTTAATGCAATAGCCTCATTAGTTTTTTTCTCCTTAAGAAATGAATGAAAATAGGAAATATTTTTCTATTTTGAGATATCATAAGCTGAAAGAACCAAGGCTGTCATAGGGATGAGAGAAATCCTGTACAAGCTTACATACTGATGAATATGACTGTGGTGAGTATAGTTATTTCAGGTCCAAACAGGTCAGAATGCAAGAAGAGCAAGATTTGGGCTAGCTTCATCTACTAACAGAAGTAATACAGAAAATAATGGAATTCAGGTAGATAACCTACATCTCAAGAACAAAGAACAGGATTGTGTGGGTAAAATAACAAATGCTGTTTAAGAACAAAAATCCATGTAGTGTTTCCTAGGAAGGCAGGAATCATTCTCCTTCAAGACCCAACTACACTATTCTTTGGCCTATACAAAAAGGGTGCTTTATCTTACTATAGAGACACTTTCTCAAACATGTTCATTACTGCTCTATTCATAATAGCTGCAATTTGAAAAAAAAAAAAGAGAACATAAGTTAAACAGAAGAATGAATAAATAAATTGTGGTACATTTACACAATGGGGTATTTATTACTCAGCCATAACAAAAGTAAGATCATGAAATTTACAGGTAAATGGATGGGACTAGAAAAATATAATCCTTAGTGAGACATCCCAGATCTAGAATGATAAATGTGCGTGTATAAAGACATAAATGAATATGTATTCACTTATATTTAATTACTAGTGTTAAGTCAATAGTAAGAAAGCTACAATCTGTAGAACCACAAAGGCTAAGTGTACTGTAAGAGACTATTATGTCTAGATAGATCTGCTTAGGAAAGGGAAATAGAATAGGTAGTTGTGGATGGATGGAGAGAGGTAGAAGGGGCGAACCAAGTGGGCATAGTAGTAGAGGTGGACAAAAGAGAGAATATAGTAGACTCTAGGACTTCCAAGAAAGTAGACCAGAGCCAGAGACATTTGCAGGATCTGGTCCAAGCCAGGGACCTCTGAATAAGTGGGCCCAGACCAGCGACATCTACTGAAACAGGTCTGAGTCAGTGACCTAGGCCAGAACAGGCCTGAGACATTGAACTCCATAGGAGCAGCTATGAGGGATCAACCACTGAGGGAGTAAGCCGGAACCAGAAAACTCTGTGAGTCTGGTCATGTGTCTGGGACCTCCAAGAGAGTAGGCCTGAGCCAGAGACCTCTGTGGGTTAGGGCATAAAACTGAAACCTCTGAGGGAGTAAGTCTGAGTCAGGACCTATCCTAAAGCTGGCCCAAGGCAGCAACCTAGGCAGAAAGAGCCCAAGCAAGCAATCTCCTTGGGAGCAGGCCCAAGTAACCTCTGGTATTGCAGAGCAAACCCAGGAATGCCGAGCAACCTCCAAGAATATGTAGTAACCAACCAGGTGACTGGAACCGTGGCCCTGACTGCATCATGAAAAGCAAACATCTGAGACTTGGATCCACTGGAGCCTGAAAATTGATCACTAGAGTCACAGACAGCCCCAACCATACCAATCAGAGGAAATGTTGGGTAAACAAGGTAAGAACACATGCACAAACACAAAGAGCCACACACACAAAAAAAAATGGTTTTAAAAGCTATAGGCATGAACACATTCACTGTAATAAGTATCTACCACCTAAGACAAAAACATGCTTTAAAAATTATAGGCATTGCTAGCTTCAGTGTAATACACATCTACAGTCTATCCCATGCCTCTGTGCATAGATGTAGAGAAGTGTAACAGCCAAAGGTTAATTTTAGAGAGAATATTCTTGATATAAGTTAGATTATTATAAATTCTAGAAAAGTGGAAAGGAAGGCATTTTCCATACATGTGGCTGTGATTTGAGTGGAATATTAATAGCATTCATGGCACATATCACCCATATTTGAGTATAAGACATGCTTTGCTGTTTTTCCTTAGAGTTAACTCCAATCTGTTATATAATCAAGGGGAAAATGTGGTAGAGTTCTAGAGTTCAGTCTATAAATCAGATGATTTCCAAAGAATGAAAACTTTGCATATTTATTTTTAATGTGACTCCTTCTCTGTAATTTTAATTATGCTGGGAAAAAAGTCAACAGAGAATTATAGGGATAAAATAAAGGCACTGGAATTTGTACATTGTTAGTTAATGAATAGCTATTCTCTTTTGTACTTGGTGCTAAGCATGAGTCAGCAGGAAGAACAAAGGGGAAGAAAATAATAGGGATTCAAAGACAAAAATATTTGGAACAGAAAGGGACAAGGGAGTACTGATGCTGGTTGTCCACTAGCTCCAATACTTAAACTTGAGCTGCAACTTGAACTCAAGAGACTTTAACATTAGTCATGGATTTGAGTTATGGAGAACCTGCCTAATACACAAGTGAACTAAGCATGTACCTCCTGGGTGTAGGAAAAGAAGATGAATATTTACAGTGGGACTTGTAGTAGTATAAACAGTATGGAAAATTCAAAAGAACAAATGTTCACAGAATTTAACTCATCCTACCAAACAAGTGGTGTTTTTTTTCATATATAAAACTTCATGCAAATCATCTCTATGCCCAATATAATTTCCTCATGGGTAAATTGTCTCAGTATAGGTGTAAAACAGCTCATTTAAGTTAAACCTATTGGAACCTTAAAAAGAACCAGTACATAATTTTCTGTAGAACTAAAAAAAAATTAAATTATATTTCTCAATGAAGAAATTATTTAGTTAAGAATGACTTTATATTGACTAACATTAAGATAGAAGCAGTTACAATTGTAAGAGAAGATTAGGTATGCTCTTGTAGCGTACACTTACAAAACTACTCCCAGGAATTTAGTATGGTGACCCTAATGAAAACTCCTAGCAATGGCCCATAAGGAGCTTGAACTTCCAGTCTCCTTGGAACCAGGCAAGAATTCCAGTGAAAGGATTGGAACATTAACACAACCGCAAACTCTTCCATTTAATTTTATCCTGCCTACAAGATGTGGGTGTGATAAAGATGGCACAGTCGTTGTGGAAGAGGCCAACTAAGGATGGGCCTAGTTTGAGACCCATGCTCTGAGAGGGAGCTTGCTCCTGAGAATAAGGATTGGGAAGTGGAATACCCCAGAGACCTGGGATAGAATCAAACATGACAGGCAAAAGATATGTGAATGTAATGACTCTTAATAATATTCTACTATACTTATAGATTGGTACCTAGCCCAACTGTCATCAGAGAGGCTCACCCTGCAACTGATGGGAATACACTAAGCAAAGACCCACAGTCAAACATTAGACAGAGCTAGAATAATGCTATGGAAGAGAATAAAAGATTGTAGGAGCCAGAGTGTCAAGGACACCACAAAAATAAAAGCCCACAGAACCAACTAACTTGTGTTCATAGCAACTCACAGAGACTAAACTGACTACCTGGGTCCCTGCATGGAACTGATCCTTAGCTTATATATTACAGTTGTGTGAGGTTGCCTTCTGGTAAGACTCCTAACTGTAAAAGTCGGGGCTGTGTCTGACACTGATGCCTGCTTTTGGTACCCATTGCTCAACTGCATTGCCTCATTTATCCTTAATAAAAGGAAAGGAGCCTATTCTCATTGCAACATATACCTCGGCCGGCTGATATACATGGGAAACTAACCTGTATCTGAAGAGAAACAGTGAATAAGGAGAGGATGGAGGCAAGAGTAGAGGGGGAGGTGGGTAGAAGGTATTGGGAGGACGGGAGGGAGGGGAAACTTTGCTCGGGATATGAAAATATAAAACAAAAGAACAAAAACAAAAGCAAATTAAGAGAATGACATTTCAACATCATTATCTTGCTTCACACTTGTTCTATAAATACGCACACCATTAATTTATTTTGTTTTTGGTATTATTAGCACATGTACATGTGGGCATATCAACACATGTCAGGAATCGCATTCATAACCTCCATACTGTAATAGTACAAAAAATGTAATTTACAAATGGGAAAAGTTATGGAATTAATGGAGAAAAATCAGTTACTGATATTCCATAAGCAGATAAAATGTTCCCTTAAAAATGCACAGACATTTACAAGATTAAGTGACTTTAAGTGTGTTCAAAACTTGGTATAAAAAGCAACAAAAGGCTGAGTAGGTGGTAAAGGGAGAGGATGTGAAATGAGAACATGAGGGAACTGCATGGCTGGGAAAGGGACAGAGTAGACAGGCAAGAAAAGAAATCCTGATAGAAACATGGTGCTAGGGAAATTCCCAAGAATCCACATGGATGACCCACCTAAACTGGCCTTCCCCTGTAATCAGATGGGGGAATACCCCAACTATCATTATAGAGCCTTCATCTAGTAACTGACAGAAACTGATGCAGAGATTCTCAATCAAGCACCATGCCAAGCTCGGGGAAATCAATCCAAGAGACGGAGAAGGGAATATATGAACAAGAGAGGTCAAGATCATGATGTAGAAATCTACAGAGTCAGCTGAACAAAGCTCATGGAAGAACAGGAACTCTAGGCCCACATCTGGGAAGCGTCCGTAGAACCAAACTAGAGTATCCATATGTGGGAGACAAGAAGCTTGGACTATCTGAGAGGCATCTGCCTGTAGGGCCAGCATCGATCCCTGGTGCATGAGCTAGTTTATTAGAGACCATTCCTGTGGTTGAATGTCATGCTCAACCTTAATGCAGTGGGGAGTGTCTTGGTCCTGCACCAACTTCATGTGCCAGACCCTGTTGACTAAACATGGGAGCTCTTACCCGTTTGGAGGAGTGGATGGGTGAGGGCAAGGGGGGTGGGGTGTTGAGGGAGAACTGTAGTTGAAATGAAAAAATGAAATTAAAATAAATAATTAAAGAAAGAAAGGAAGGAAGGAAATAAGGAAGGAAGGAAGGAAATAAGGAAGGAAGGAAGGAAATAAGGAAGGAAGGAAGGAAGGAAGGAAGGAAGGAAGGAAGGAAGGAAGGAAGGAAGGAAATAAGGAAGGAAGGAAGGAAATAAGGAAGGAAGGAAGGAAATAAGGAAGGAAGGAAGAAAAGGGAAAATCCCTTCAAAACATTTCCAGTAGCTCAGCAAAGTTAAAAAAGACACGAGTTGTCATTGTTCTCCAATATTCCAAAATTTATTTGTTAATTGAACATATATAGCTAAAGAGTGTGCTTGTTAAATACAAGGATTTCCAATAAAAATGTAAAGGCCAACTACATGTAAGAGTTATTTTAACAAATGTTGTATATTTTTAACTGTTACATCTACATAAATAAATACATAAATAGAACCAAGTACATTAAGTGTTGCCTGTACATATGTTCATAGTGTGCAACTTGGTATTAAATAACCAACCAATTAGGAAACTCACCTAGGAGAAAAATCTCAGTCACTACATCTAGTATGTAAAAGATAAAAAATGGAAAATCTAAATTTTATAGCCATTTATAACTATTTCTAACATGCTTCTTTGTGGATTTGTCAAAGTAGTCACTACTGATTTTTGCTACATATAAAATAAAATATCTTAAAAGCCTTGGGCTTTTTTCTAATTAGTGTTGCATTTTCCATAATGAAAGACTCTTGTCACAGTTAATATTTAAACAGACATAAATTTCAATATATCTTGAAAAATTTTCTGGTTAATATTTTAAGTAATTTTGATGATTTAAATTCTGCATATCTCTTATTTAATTGAAATAAGTGCATTTTAAAAGCTTGTGAAATTGTTTCTAATACAATATTGCTGTGTATTCAACATCATAATTTTTAAATGTAGACACCAATTTCTGTGACCTCATATTGATAAGATAGCTAAACTTTTTTCCAGTGCATTGCTCTCAGAATTGTTCCCAAAGTCTCTGAAAAATTAATCTTTACAAAAACAAATTTAAGAACATTGAAAAGAGTTAAAAATGCCTTAACATTAAAATTTATTATTATATATGAAATATTCCTACCAAGGTGAATCCTGTAGCATCTTCTATGATGTTTATAAAAAGCTTATACAAGCAATGCAGACATATATCAGAATATTTTTCTGAAAATTTAAAGAATCAGCACAGAGAAATTATGCACTGCAGATAAATAAAATATAGCAAAAAATTCCCACACTTGCATACCTGTTTGTATTAAGAAAAATACATGATATCATACATCACTATAATTAAACATAATGTAGCAAATTAAATCAGTAACCTTCTTCTGAATTTTAAAATCCGATGCTTTTGACTAGGTAACAACATATTTATCTCCTTGTAAAATGTTTTTATTGGTTTTAAATTGTTAATACCTATCTAAATCACAGGTATAAGCTTCTCCAGCTATTGCTATCTTTAGTATTTATAGGTTACTATGACAGATTTCTGCAGGCACTGATCTCTTCGGTATATAAGGTGTACTGTGATTTTTTTTTTTAGGTGAAAAAGCAAAATGGATGGGTTTGCATATACTGACTCTAATCCATAACATTTTACAGAATGAGAAATAGCTGGTTTTGGTCATTTGGAAATAAGATAAATTGAAAAAGAAATATAAAGTTCTATGAGACATGATTTATATGACAGTCAAGGGGGAATATGATAAGAGGCAAAGAAAAACAGATCTGTTGAATTTTATCTATTTTGGGTAGCATGTTAGTTTTCATAGAAATCTTAAAATGAAAATATTGTTAGTACAATTTTAAATATATTTGTAAAAGTTTTTTATTAGATAATTCATATAAAATTCCCAATAATAAACAAACATGGTCTCTGGAGCCAAAGAAATTTTTTGCCAATACATAAAGTCCTTTACAACCCTACACTCTCAGATGATGTGAACAAACTTTAAGCTGAGAATTCACTGTTGCCACATTAAATATAAGATTAATATACAAAGTTGAATCTATATCATTTGACAATGAATAATTATGTAATTTGCCAACACTAAATATTGTGATAACAAAAATGTTAGGTTTTCTTAATAATGAACAGATAACACATTTAATCAAGGCTTCTTTTATCATCATACATAACCATACACTAAGTAACAATGAAAAGTAATAGACAATATGATAATTTATAGAAATTCTTGCATTACTGATAGTAGTTAAAATTAGACCTTACAAGAAAGATATAAACTATCGCAATTTAAAAACATGGCTAATAAAACTCAGTGTAAAATACCCAAATGCTTAAATAAAAAATTACACTTGGGGAATTTTGATCTGTCTCTCGTGACATGCTTTATAAATGTCACATACTGTTATAGACGTGGCAGTGAATAAAACGATCAAGCAGTAGAAATGAAAAATATCAGCCTCAAATCAGCAGTAGTAAGTAACCAATCTGGAATGCCAGATGGAAAATTAGCTGCAATTCAATTATCTATATTAAAATGACTCTTAGGTGCAATTGAAAAAGATACAACATAAAAAGGAGAAATTGACCATATGTAGCTGTTAAAGAAAGATTTGTCAATGCAAAACAAATGATTGTTGTACATGCGGCATGTGTTTTGTCATGGGAGATGTTTATGCATTTTATTCTAGTCTCACATGCTATTGTTTTGTGGAAAAGACTGTTTTGGTAAATTTTTAACCTTTTTTTGTAACCCAAACAGATTTCAGGCAAGAAAATAGTATTTTATTACAAAGCAAATTTGTTTTTCCTTTATATTAAATTTAAATGATATACTGAGTAAACAACCTTGAGAAGAGAAAAAAAAAGCCTAGAATATAAGCTATAGAATATGACAGGGAGCATTAGGGACATCTGGAATGAGAAACGTTGGTCAAAGCAGTAAGGAGATACTCATGTTGCCTTTTAGATAGGAGAGAATTAATTTAACTAATTGTTTCCTGCTTCCATGCAATATGTAGAAAACGCAGCAATGCCATGATGCAGTAAAATGTGTGGTTGGAATGAATATCCAAGGACAGCTTCAAAGTAATGATCACACTGTAGTTGCTCATTACCTGAGGATAAGCATTTCCAATCCTGGGAAACTAGACATCAGAGGTCTGCATGATTGCCCACCGTGATAGGGTGATAAAGTGACTCAGAAGTGTTCAAGGTAACATTATTTATGGTAGGTAAAGATAAAATATCCTGGCTATTTCTTGGTATTTGTAGGTATTCAAAAATGGAACTAACAGAAAATAATACTCTGAAGAAAATAATGCATGTATGCCTAAGGTATTATAGCCTATCTCCTTTACAAACTGTGTTGAAATTTTCTATAGAGTATCACTGTAAATTCAGACTGATCTATCACCATGAATGTAAATCGCACAGACATGCAAGAACAACTTAAAATAAAATTGCTAATTACAAATGACTCAATTAGACAATTGAGTACAACTTGATATGCATTATTTTCCTTCTGTTTCTATTTTATTATTTCTGTGATTCATACATAGATAAGATACATACTATGATGATTTGATATAAAACTGAAATAAATACCGCAGTCAGTCCTTAACTAGTTCTTGGAAGAGTGTCTGAAATTTCTGAAATTTCCATAATACAGTGCAATGTAACTAGCAGTGTTCTGTATGCTACCTGCTTGATTTTCATTAAACATAACTGCATTTATGATCAAAGGATCTCATTTACTTCACCCATTTCTCTCTGAGACAACTATTCTTTCTACATCTCAATATTCAATTACTTTACATTCCCCTATAAATAAAATTATGTGCTTATATGTCTAAAAGATAAGTAAATCACAAATAAATGTAATTTTTCTATGTATCATTTAGGAGACTTGATTAATGATCTATGAGAATAAACCAAGCTGTATATTCATTAGTATTTCTCTTTTTCAAAATTATAACATAATTACAACATTTCCCCTCCATTTTGCTTTCCCCCACATGCCTCTGCTTACTTACTTTAACATTCACAAATTCTGTTCTCATTAATTGTTGATACATATAGATAAATGTTACTTTATGCAACAATGTATAATATCACATTATATAATATGTGTGAATATATGAATATATGTACATTCCTAAACACATGTAATCAGTATTATATTATTTTATTTATTTATCATAATTGAATATTTGTTGTTGGAAAACCAATAGCTATGCTCTTTCTTGGGGAAGACATTTACCCATTTCTTGGTTGTTCCCATTGAACATTTCTAGTCTGTATTTCTATGAGTAAGTATGAGGCCTCCTAGACTTTTCCCTGTCTGCTTTAGCATTTCTGTTGATGTTCTTTTTCAGTTCATGTTCAATCAGTCATGTTGGTGAGACATTATGACTGAAGTTACCTGCAATACTAGGAGAAACAATCCCACAGCAATCCCCCTGATCCTCTGGCTCTTAGAAACCATCTCTTCCCCAATCACCTTTCAATAATGTTCTCCGAGCCTTAGTTAGGAGAGCTTTTATGTAGATGGATCCTTTTGTGTCAGGCTATGCCACTTTGTATTTTATGCTATAGTTTCTGTAATAATCTTTGTTGCAATGAAAATTTCCTGAATGAGGAGTGAGAACTATACTTATATGTGATTATAAGAACATATACTTCTAATTCAATTAGGGCTAATTCAGGTTTAAGTAACAGGACAGATGTAGGTTCCCTTCCGAAGTACAAGACTTCACTAAGCCTGGATTGTTTTTTGATTTCTAGTACTAACCATGATTTCTCATTTTTTGAATGAGTTTTGAGTCCAATTAGAGAGCTATTAGTTATAATCAAAGAATGCATCCCACTACTATAACCTTAGGCTATCCTGTCATGCTGGTCATTGTACATCAGATATTTTAAACCCAACTTATGTGGTTATACTTTATGTTGTTATTCATTAATTTAGTAACCTAAGTATTAATGATTTTTTGACTTTATCATCTTTTAAAATAGTCATTTTGAGTAAAATATAATTTAATTATAAAGTATCAAGTATAGTGAGCATTATCTATATAAGATTTTGAACATTTATATGAATTTAAAGAAATATTTTTCTAGTTCATATTGATGGTTAAAATCTTAAAAGTGTTACTGTCATAAAATAGTTTGCATGTCATAGTAAATAGAATAAGAGAAAATTAAAGCACCTTTCTTTGCTTTCCAGGAGATTATATAGTAGGACATACAGATTCACAGAAAAGCATCTAAAACACATAATAGAAAAGTCAATTTAAGCTCTAGAATAAACAAAAGAGAATAAAATATCATTTGAAGAAAAGATGCCACCACAGTAAATACTAAGGAGAGGCATGAATGGTTCTGCCATATAGCATCCATGGAAGAGAGTTGGTGATCAGATTAGCAAGAGTACCGGGCCTTTGCAGAAAATGTATGGCTTAGTATTTCCCAAAGAGCTATAGCATATGAGACATTGATTATGTCTGAAAGGAAACAGTACTAGCAAGCTGTTTATTCACAGATTTATACATTTCTCCTCAATGGGTGAAGTGCTTAGAAAAGAGTTTGAAAATGGGAATTCAGAGATGATAACAGTTATTGCAGTTGTGACATTGGAAGAAATAAAGAGAAAGAAGTTGAGAGAAAATGTGAAGTACATGATGATGAACAACTGAAAATGTGGGGTATTAGACTAAATAATAGAAACAGAAATGAAGAACACAGAAATCATCTTGTCCTACTTCACACATGATGGGGACAAGGGATAGAGCACTGGGCCATTTGAGAGTTTACCAGGGTGTATGGTTTCTTTTATAAAAGATGGAGACAGTTCTCCGCTTGTGGACTTGTCTCTTCCATCTCCTTTGATATAAGGACTATCCTTGATATTCTGTCTTGATATATTTGTTTCTATCTAATAATTCTGCTTTATTGTACATTTCTTTCCCCTTAACTGTTATATTAATAATCTATTCATATCCTAGTATTTTTAATTATTTTCATCCTAACACACTGAAAAAGTATGAATTGCTTATATTTTTATTAAGTGCTATTGTGTTAATTTAATATGAGCAGGCATTCAGGAGGTCACAAGTGACTAAATTGAGGAAAGGTCCCAATGCCTCCTTCAACAACACAAATGTATGGAGACATTTTTTTCCTCTTATATTATGCCTTGGACTGTTTTAAACAAGGATTTTCTGAATCTATTGAAATCTTTTTTTAGTTCCATTGCTTTCCTATGTGCTGAAAGTATGCTGGTTTCACATGAGACACAAGGGTTCAGTCCTGAAACAATCTAGAGACTGCAAGTCAACCACAGCCCTTTTAGGGTACTTTTTATTCCAAATTTTTGCTGAAATTTATCTGTAATTCTTTTATTTGTAATAAGTTTTTCGAGGTTTAACAAACTTCACACAAATACTAAAGTAATATTGTTGCCTTTAAGAAACATTTATTATCTGATATTCTGGAAAGAATGTTACATTTCCGGCAATGCTACATTTGCAGTACAACTTCCATTTTGGAATATATAACAGGTATAATGTATGTGAGTGTGTGTGTGCATGTGAGTGAGTGTGTGTGTGTGTGTGTGTGTGTGTGTGTCTGTATGCATGTGTGTGTGACTCTGTAAGACAGAAGAAGAGGACTGTATGCCTTATTACCATGAGACAAAGAAATCTCTCACAGTACCTGGGGCTTCACTAGCTGTAAATTAGCATTAAGGATTCAGTCTCTGCTCCCCACAGTGCTAGGGTTATAGGCCCAGTTGTGTTTGTAAGGTGCCCTATATGTAGGTAACTGTGATTTAAGCTAAGGTCATCTTTGCACAGTAAGCATACTTATCATTAAAGGCATCCCCTCAGTCTAGGAGTCTCATTTTTATTGGGTAAATTATTCTCTACTATCCCTTTATGGTCTTACTTAGGAATTACTTGAGATTTTCAACATATCAAAATGATTTTTCTAAGTATATTTTTGTCTCAGATTTTGATTAAATTCAATTACCCTAAGAAATATATACATATTTCTATATTAGATATTTTATATATTTAGACAGTTTAATTCTTGAAGTTATGATTTATCTCAAGGACTTTTTATGTGAAATAAAAACTTGTAAGGCTTATTTTTCTGAGTCAATGTTGTATTAATGTCTTACAGATGTGGTAATAACATTTATTTAATTACTACTTTCTGTTGTTACTCTTGGTTTTATCATCTTGATTTTTCATATATACATAGCTTTTCCATTATTGTAATTTGTGACTTTCTAGTCTAAGGAATTGTTAGCCATTAACTTGTAGTATATAATAATAGCTTTTGAGTTATCATTTTTACATGGTACCACAAATACTTACTGGTTTTTAATATGTTTATACTTTGAAAAAATTTTCTCCCCTAGTTAGGTACAGGAAGATAGAAAAATAAACCAGTAACTATATCAATATATGAGTATCATATATCATCTTTCTCCACAGAAACAAATTTTAAAATAGGTAGATACATAGATAAGTAAGTAGACATACAGACTGGCAGGAAAATAGATAGATGAATAGATATAATAGAAGTAATAGATGTACTATAAAATCTGCCTGTGATAATGGAAGTAAAGTTTTATGTGATACTGACAGAGTTAAGAGCCAGGGATGTATAGGGTGTAATTAATCCAATTCAAGTCTACAGGCTGGGGAAGCAGGTTCTTAATATCCAACATCAGAAGACAATATTCCTGTATAAATTAATATGTAGAATCCAGTTTTCCTTCCCTGAAATTCACTCCCACCATGAGTGAGGATGAGGCATAATTTTAGTAGAAAGGCTGCATATTTGATGGGGTGGAGAAATGGGGAGAATGTGGGAGATTGTTGGGAGAAGGGAAACGGCAATCAGAATATATTCTATGAATAAATACTATGAACAAAAATTTTGTCTTGTGAAGTTATCGTCATGTTAAACTGATCTTAAATTTAAGATATTAAGTCTAATTTGCTATTTTGTATGTTGCTTTTAATGTATTGTTAAATTCAGTTTACCATTGTTGAGGTAGAGATGCTGATGTCATTTTATTATTCTTTCTCTTCTAGATTATAATACATTTGCATCATTTTCTCATCACATTTCTCCCTCCACGTCCTTCCATACAATCATTCTCTCTCTCTTTCTTTCTTTCTTTCTTTCTTTCTTTCTTTCTTTCTTTCTTTCTTTCTTTCTTTCTTTCTTTCTTTCTTTCTCTCCCTCACTCTTTCTCTCTCTCTCTTTCTTTCTTTCTTTCTTTCTTTCTTTCTTTCTTCCTTCCTTCCTTCCTTCCTTTCTTATGTACATATATATGTACACACACACAAACACACACACACACACACACACATATATATATACATATACATATATTTTCAGAAATACAACTTGCTCTCTTTTAATAATGTTACATATATGAAGGTTTTCAGAACTGGTCATTTGTCATTTAATTTTGATTGTTGTGTTCTGTGAGGATAATCATTTTTCCTACGTTCAGCTACCTTAATTGCCTATAATTCTTGATATAAAGTTGAGTCCTCCTGGCTTTTCCCTTCCACTTTAGCACGTTTATTTTTACATTCTTTGTTCAACTCATGTTTAGGCATTTATGTTGATGAGACTTTGAGACTTCTGATGTTCTTAAGAGACACATTCTCAAAGTAAACTTTATGTTCCTCTGGCTTTTGCAACCCTTTTGACCCTCTTTCACAATCTTTCCTGAACCTCAGTTGTGGGAACTTTTTGTAGATATAGTCAATGGGAGTGGGCTCTATAACTCCTTATTTTTATTGGCTGTAGTTTTGTATAATAATTTAGCTTTTTATTTAGAGAAGTTTCCATGATGAATGTGAAGACTCCACTTATTTTGGGGTGTAAGGACAAATATTTCCAACGTTGTTAGGAATCATGCTTTTAGTAAACATGCGGTTATAATTTTCCTTCAAGTTCTATGACTTCATTAACCTGGAAAATTGCATCATTTTTTAAAACTGGATAATGATTTATACTTTTACTTTAATGAAAAATTATCAAGCTTTCTAAAACAAAATTTTTATTGATTTTTATTGAGCTCTACAGTTTTCTCTGCTCTCCTCTATGTTCCTTCTTTTTAACTGTTTTTGGAGGAAGATTTGGGGCATGGTATATGCTATTTATCTTAATGTTTAATAGAATATCAGCGACTCTTTCCTGTTCTAGGATATTTATTGCATGTGTGCATGATATGGGTGGGCAATACAGATGATACCATGAGGTCAATGAATAACTGCGTCTAGTTGTTTGTTTTCTTTCATATTTTTGTATGTACCAAAAATTGAGATCTGGTTGCCAGGCTTGGTGACAGTGTTCCATGTCTTTAACTACTGAGGATTCTTTGTGGTCCTGCTGGAAAATTGGAACACTAATTTTAAGTTTCTATCCTGTTAATAGATATGTTTATTTCCAAAACTCTTGTTATTTTTAAATAGTTCAAAATTTTATAAAATGAATGAATCTTTGAAACATAATAATTATGGTATGTTATCAGGGCTCACAACAAATAAAGGTGAATATGAAAGAATCAATTTTAAAATGGTAAATATGCCCAGCATATAAAAAATACAAACTAAAAAATTACCCAATTATTTTTCTTAGTTTACTCTGAGGACCCATAATCATTACCAAGACTCAAGTAACTACTTAAAAGAGGCAGAAAGAAGATAAGAGATGGAAGATGAAGACTATTGGGAAAAGCTTTCTGTTGGACATCATAACTGTGGCAATCAAACATCACACAGCTGCTAACAATACCTATACAACAGCTAAGCAAGACTAAGCCAGTCAAAAGTCTGGCATGTTTTTAGTACAACATCTCCAAGAATTTATTTCTATTGTGAAATATTAGAGTGGATAGTTCCTAGAGGTGTTGAAAAAAATCATCATGTTTTTATGGATGTGGCAACAGGTAGATGTTGTTCTACTGAATGGCTTCATAACCTGTTGAAATAAGAAGCGGTGGCGGGGCTGCGTCCCCAACACCCCAGCTGCTTGGCTAGCTCACACCCGAAATAACAACACACAAACTGTATTCATTTAAAAAACTGCTTGGCCCCTGAACTCTAGCCCTTACAGGCTAATTCTCGCACCTGGACTAGCCCATTTCTAATAATGTGTGTAAGCACCCCAAGGTGCGCTTACCGGGAAGATTCTAGCCTACATCCATCTTCATCACGTGTGCCTCAGAGAGCAGAGCTATGGCGTCTACCCGGGAGAGCTGAGCATGGCGTCTCTTCGGGAGCAGAGCAGAGTCTGACCTCACTTCCTCTTCCGC